>NW_020439479.1:130416-133740 GCF_000699045.2 Agrilus planipennis | reverse complement strand
ATGCTTGGTGGAGGGACAGGATCGTCTTCTTCAACAACGTACACAGCTGCAGTTCTTATCTATTTCGGCAACTTAGAAAGTACTGCTCAATGATTTATAATGCCGCATTGTTGTCGTTAAATAGAGTGAGCGTGACGCTATATAGAGTGTAATATTGTATAAAAAACAATGTAAACCAACCATAGTCAAGCAATTTCGACGTTTTAAGGAGTTTGTCGTTAAATCGAATGACGTTATAAAGAGTTTACAGTGTATTTACACTCGTAAGGGTATCAAAGCCTATAGGGTATACTTCCCGTTGGCATAGAATCATGAAATTTAACAAGAAGCAATGCAGAGAGAAAAATCCGAAAACCGTAAATTTGTGATTATATCACTACATATATTGTAATTATACGTTTTGGGGACTGACATTGGGGGAAAACTTAAAATATATTCGGAAAAGCGGTGGAAAATTTTCAATATTCGATTCCCTTGTCGAAAAAACTGTTTATATACCCACAAGTTTGTACGAAATGGTCGGAGTTCGACTCGCACTTAGCGAGTTTTTTTTGAGGTAAATTTGATAATGGAGATAAAACTTCCAATTAACTTTAAAAATTAACTTTTCTTTCTCGGAAATAAAAAAATCGGAGTAAAAGTGTTTTAAAAAGTTTCCTATTGTACATAAGTTGTATTATGAATAAGTACTTACGTAATCCTCATGGGTTTGTCAGTCAGAGCAGGGATGTTATAATGGTGCAAGAGCCAATTTTTGTTCTTCCACAAATCTGGGTGTTTCTTCGCGCAAATTGCTCATTACTTGCAGGTAATATTCCTTGTTGACCGTTCTACCCTGTGGCAAGGACTCATGATGCACCACGCCCTGGCAATCGAAGAAAACTGTACGCAAAACCTTCACATTCCACCTAACTTGGCGCGCTTTTTTCGATTCATGGAGATGATTGAGTTTTGGTTTTCACGTCATAAACCTAAACCCATGATTATTCGTCTCCAGTTATGACCCTCTGGAGCAAATTTGAGTCGTGGCGGAAACAGTCCAACAGCTCCTTAACTGCGGTTTTAGTCGAAATTGAGCAATTTTGGTTCGAACATCGCAGCGACCCGTCTCATGCCCAAATAATTGATGAAAATTAAATGGCAGGAGCCAATAGATATGTTTAGGTCCTCAACAACTTCTTTAACGGTGATTCGACGATTGGCCAACACTATTTTCTTCACTTCATCTATGTTTTCGTCCATTGTTGACGTGCTCGGGCGTCCAGCACGCTCTCGGCCCTTTGTACCTTCGATAAACGTTGCTTCGGTCCAAGGTAGCTTTACCATATGTGCACAAAAAATCGAAAATATACGTAACCAGCGGAAATTCAAAATTCGCGATACATTTTGAACAGACCTCGTAGTTTGGTCATTTTATAATCTACGTAAACTACACATGTAAACGAGTACATCGTATCCCACTGCTGTGTGTCTCTCTTTCACTCTCTTTCTGTCTCTGTTTGTATCTGCATCAACTTTTTAACATGTTTCCCGTGATTACGTGACAATAATTTGATATGAACGCTGTAATTTCTTCCACTCCGAACGCATTAAAGTTCAGGGCGTCGTGTCGACGTGAGCAGCCATCACACGTAGGTACGTGACGTTAGTTTTACTTGAAACCCCACCGTGCATTAACATTACATAAGTGCATTCAGGCAGTTGCAACCTCGTCTCGCACGTCCTCCGATCTTCTCACCCTTTGACAATAATCAAATGCAAAAGTAAACTTTCCTGTTCACTTAGCCTCCCCTTCGTACCTTTGTTGCGTCTCGCGTGTTGTGTACAAACAAAATAACGTCGAATGCCGCATAGGATTTCGCTACAGTCGCGTGATGCCGCATTTGCGTAAGTTTATCTGTCGTGCCGGATGCAGCGCGCCGTGGTACTTGTTACAACTAGCTCTCTGCATCCCGAAGAGAGGAATCGGCGGAAACTTTTCTCATTAAGCACTTCCCATTTCGCGTGGAATTCGTATTTAATGAACGAATCGTCCTGCTTTTCTTCGTTTTCTTCAATCTAGTGCTCGGGGGCGACACACGTTCTCACAATGTGCGCGTCTAATTTAGCGAGCACGAGCACGTGTACTTTACGAACATCGTCCTCGTTTGCATTAAAAGTTAACGAAACTACGCCCCGTTGTACTCTAACAAGGAGGTAAACGGAATGACATTTTCTAAAACGGTTTTTCTTGCGCCTGAAACGCAAACCTGGGACTTGGTGCACTGTGTTTTACCGTTTAAGATAATGAGAGATATTAAGGTAGTTAATTCGTTAGATACTCGAGGGTGGGTTATACAAGATGGCCTTGTGGGAAAAATAACCACTTGCGAGTACTTCTGTTCAATTTAAACGCCTTCTAGGTTGCTATGAATGAATGCCGCAGGCGATCGATACCAGCGGCACCTTTAATGCACCTGGTTTCGTTCATAAATCATATAACCGAGAAGATCTGCAGGACAAAAGGAACTTGCGGAAAGTTTCCGGAAATAGTCAGGAATATTCCAAGACTGCATGAATAATGTGGCTAACATCTGAAAGTCGATTAAAGAAAAAATGATTGACCACTAATATGCATAAGCCATTCCGTTAATTTAATTGCAATTGCGTTTAATTGACAACAGGTGTTTTCTCAAGGTCTTGTATGATTAAGAAATGAAATGAATGAAATCGAAGAGGGAAATTTTCACTACTTTAAAAATGAAATATAATATAACAATTTATTTTTGGAAAATCTGTCGAGAATTTTACATTACATATAAATAGTTGCAGGATATTTAGAGTATTGCTAAACAATAAATTTAGGTAACTCATTTTATTACCTTTTGAAGCACATTCTAGGAAACTGAATTTAGCAAAACTACATTAGCAGCTTCCTGAGATGACAGACATAACTTTGAAATGAAATTGTGCATAGGTGGTTCAGACCAGGATGAAACGAATTTACAATTTTTTTTTGGAATGAATGCTCTCCTACAAAGCTTTAGCTTAATAAAATAATGAATAATTTGTTATCTACATATTATGGTTCTAAAAATTATCAAAATGATGGATGGTATAACTAAAGTTGAATAAAATAATTCGAAGTGGTCTGTATTGTGTCGAAACTGCCAAACGCGGATCGCGATTTCGATCTCGAATCTTCGACAGAATACAGACCACTTCGAATTATTTTATTCGATTATGGTAACGTGCCTATCACGTTGAGGTTAGCTACGCCGGGATTCGTTTCAGCAAGTAGATATCCATATATTTAAATGGACCTTGTTGGAGCATACGTAATCC
>NW_020439479.1:118945-128736 GCF_000699045.2 Agrilus planipennis | reverse complement strand
TTTTTGACGTGACAACGTCTTATAATTCGATGGAGCCGGCTGCACGCACGAAAAAACATAACTCATGCGGCGTTACCTCGCTCTGAGGCGTTCCATTTAAGGCTTGAAGTGCAAGCGAGAGCGCGGAACGAGCGACGAAGAGTCACAATCGGCCTCCGCGTTCGGCAGCGTTCAACATCTGTCTCTCTCCAGCTTATATTTTACAACTATATCCGATATCCGGATACATCTACGTATGGGTACAGAGATGTTTTGACTAAAATGAGTAAATGTGACTCGAATATCGGAAACTTCTAATGTTCCATTTCCCCAAGAAACCCTAAAACTATGAAACATCAATTTAATCGCTTCCCATCACATTATTTAGAAATATTCTTCTTTTCCTCCCGATGTATAATTTCTGTCTTGGTTGAGTATGCAATTAAATATCTATTTCCGTTGTGAAACAATTTCGTAAATTTAAAGCTTTTTGAGCTCGCATATTCGGGTAGCGTTAAATTTTACGATGACATCAAATGTATCATGTGAGCCATGGCATCTGTTCCACTAAAAACCTGTAGGTACTTGAAACATTTCCATTTCATGTACTTTTCATTTTCTTTCTCTCTCCTTTTTTGCTTTCGGTTTGCGTAAACGATGTCTACTAGTCGACATATAAGATACAACGTGCAGTGTAAAAAATTAATAAACCATGCCTGAGTTCTCGGAAAACGTCCCAAAGCGCTATGCAAAATGATCTCTCAACTTCTCAACGTTTTTGCGTTTTCGCTATTTTTTTTTTAAGCGATTTATACTTCACCTAAAGTCTATGATCTATTTTTGCATTTTCATGTTGTGAAGTTGTAAAGAACAACAGTATCTATCAGTACTATTACATTTATTCATATATGAACATTTCAGTTTAACTTATTTACGTATCAATACGTATATGTAAGCGGTAGCGGAAAATACCCACTAGATGGCGATATATACATTGCTTGGATATTGACATTTAATCCAGTTCAAATGTTTACGTATATCTGAAATAATATGGATAAATATTAAGAGATCATTCAGAATAAAATATAAAAAGAGTAAAGCAAGTCATGAGGGTCAAAAGGTTACAAATTGCTTGGTTAAAGTAGTAAGCCACATTTACATTACCTTACTAAAACTTGAATGAATGAATTGCTTTATTAACTACATAGTTGTGGACTTACCAGTACTGGTAATTGTTTAAATGTTTTAAATACGAATATTAAGAAAATCATTATTATTAACCAATTTTGAGATTTCTAGGGTGTACCTACGCAAAAAAGATACACAGACCCCACTTATAATTTATATTCATCGTCCCACACAACCATTTGTTATATATTGTTAATTATATTGCGTGGAAAGAATGTTTCTTTTTTTTATTTGTGCCACGTAATCTCTGAAAATAGCGAACTAGAAGCATCATGATGAATTCCTTCATCACTGAAAGGCTTTTATCTTTAGAATTAGCATAAAGCTACAATTTACGGAAAAGTTGCTGAGTAATGATGATATATACGGAAACAAAACTGTATTGAAAAAAACAGCCTTTGTATACGGATTCGGTGCGTACGATAGGGAAATTGTTAATAGATAGAAAAGGTAAAAATGTAACAATAAATGCGAATTGTGTAACAATTTATTTGGTGAAAAATACCAATCTATCGTATTGCCATACAAAATCTCTTTTTATTTTATGGTTTCTCTTATTATGTTGCAATTAATAGAATGTTATAATGGGATATTATGCCGATTTCAAAAACTGTACCCTAGTGGCAAGTTGAAGAGCAAACATAAAGGCATTATCTGCTTCTCAAAGGTGTACATTATCTTTTTAAAAATACGACATTCTGTACAAGGTCTCTTCAAAAAGTAACGCGAATTTTGTGTTTTTCAAAAATTATTTATTTATTCATGAATATCTATTTTATACCCTTCAAAGTAATCCTCATCAGGTATTATACACTTGTGCTAAGTTTTTTTTCAATACTTGGAGCACTTCAAAAAATCATTTTTTGTGATCTTGTTCAGCTCCTGCTTCGATGCCGTCTTAATCTCCTCAATCGTAACGTAACGTCGTCCTTACATGGACCTGTTCAGTTTCGGGAACAAGAAAAAGTCACAGTGGGTCAGATGTGTGAGCAGGGGCGTTATCATGGTGCAAAGTCACAGTTTCCTCAAATCCGGGCGTTCCTGACGGATTGCTTCGCGCAAATTGCGCATAACTTGCAGGTAATATTCCTTCTTGCCCGTTCTACCCCGTGACAAGAGATCATGATGTACCAATTCCCTGCATTCGAAGAAAACTGTACTTCAGCAAAACCTTCACATTTGACTTAACGCTCTTTTTTCGGTTTTGGCTCGTGCGGCGGCTTCTATTGGGATAATTAAGCTTTGGTTTCCACGTTATAACCATAAACCCACGATTCGTCACCAGTTAGTTAGCAATATATTAATGCTATGCTATTTTTCGTCGAAACTGAGCAATTCTGGTACTCATTTCGCGGCGACCCGTCTCATGAGCATCGCAAAGGTCTTTTTCGCTTTTTATCATCATCAGGACATCAAGTCCTTCCTCTTTAATGATGGACCTGTTCGAATTTTTAACTATTTTAAGTAAACTAAATTTCTCTTCGTTCGAAACCACCGGAAAACTCGTTGTAAATATTAGCTGACAAAGAAGAAAAAGCTTCCCCAACAACTGATTTATACCTAGCGGCTAACATCATGATACCTTGCAAAGAAGAGCATATATCAAATAATATCACTAACTGCATAGGAAGCGCCTCGAACTTAGACAAGTGATCAGGCAGATACAGCAGAATCAATTTTTCAGTATTTTTACTTGTAATATTCTTTTTGACTAAAAAGTTTGATATTAAATTCAAACGTTCTGCAATCATTTCGAGTTAATCTCGTAAAAAGTTTATCTTAAACGCTTAAAAATTCTTTTCTAAAAAACATGTTTATATCAAAGCTTGCTGCATTGGATTCACAGTTATCAATTTTTGCCGGAAGTCTTTGTTTTCGGTCTGAAAATCCTGTTCTGGATTAATTTTAACTTTTCTTGCAAAAATTTTGGCACTTCCTATTAAGTTTAGAATTACATTGTCCTGTTTCTGTATTGAAATTAGGGATTCTCTTGTTCTATTAATAATGTTTATTGCGTTACAATGTTTAAGTCTTCCTTTCCTCTTTCTGCCTGTTTTACAAGGCGCTTATGGTAACCGTCTTATTTTAGGGTATTTAGCTTGAAATATTGACTAGAAGTCTGATTTCTTGATAATTCTGTAAGACTAATCTTTACTACCTACGAGAGTTCAATGAATACCGAATTAAGGACCGATATTATTTTTATGGTTTCAATGCTTTTG
Source organism: Agrilus planipennis (assembly GCF_000699045.2). Taxonomy (NCBI): domain Eukaryota; kingdom Metazoa; phylum Arthropoda; class Insecta; order Coleoptera; family Buprestidae; genus Agrilus; species Agrilus planipennis. The sequence continues at coordinate 125,347 of NW_020439479.1, read as the reverse complement.
ACGTGACAACGTCTTATAATTCGATGGAGCCGGCTGCACGCACGAAAAAACATAACTCATGCGGCGTTACCTCGCTCTGAGGCGTTCCATTTAAGGCTTGAAGTGCAAGCGAGAGCGCGGAACGAGCGACGAAGAGTCACAATCGGCCTCCGCGTTCGGCAGCGTTCAACATCTGTCTCTCTCCTACTTGAGTGAGCGATGCGTCCGCATGGACAGCTGCTATACAATAATACATTTCCATTTACCGCCTTCTCTATATCCATACAAAATATCTATCAAACAAATAAAATCAAAATTTTCTTTTGAAAAATGAAACCATTCCATCAGTATTTTCTTAGGACGTTGTCACGTTCAACTATCGTCAGTAAATCGACTTTACAGACAACCGATTTTTTTATAATCTTATTAGTTTTCAAGTTTCTCAAGCAGTTTTACCTACAGGCGTTATTACATGAAATTATGAAATAAGTCTATTTTAAACAATTTTCCTAATTAATAACACAAGAACATCCCTCGGCATCCCCTTTTAGCTAGGACTCTGCTCGTGAGGTAAGTGGTCTCTTGACATTGTCAATTTATCCCACTATCTCCTGCGTGATTTTGTCTGCCGCTTGTATCCGTCCGCACTGTCGTTAATAAACCTCATTTGTAATTTATTTCACAGCACGTTAAGCCATTTTTAGTCAATTTGTGAATGGTTAACGAAGCGGACGGCTGTCAACGAGACTCCAGCAACTTGACAATCTCACGAAATCGCAATAAATTTCACTTAAATTTGTGAGGCGTCTTGGAACGGGCGCAGCATCATTTAACCTGAATTACAATTTCTCGTGAACTGTTGCAGTGGAATTTCAACCGCTGGAAAAGTCAAGGCGTTGGTTAATAGACGCTTCTCTCGATGACCTCGTCGATATTTCTGTTAGAAACTTAAAATATTTTTCGGCGATACCATCCAATGTTAATTAAGAAATCCAGTCAAGCGATCTGAATATCTGTTCCCATTTAATTAACATAGTACCCTTACCAAACCACAAGCGCAAACAATATTTACATCTTCCAAGAATAGGCTCTTAATTTTGCTTTCTTAGCCTTTGTTTCATTTTCGTAAAATAAACCGAGGAAAATTGAAAAGCTGCTTTCCTTCGGTAATAACTAAACGTAAATTTAGATTATCCGATTTTTTTAATACAATTACAGGGTAATTTAAATTGCATTTTCTCCTCAATCCGGTACAGAAAGAATGTTAAAATTATAATTACTTTAAAAATTGGAAATTCACATGACAATTCTTAAACTTAATCCAAAAGCGGGTGGATCCGATAAGCATTATGAAAATGGAAGAGTCACTGCGCAATTGGGAAATGCGCATCAGGTTTTTGAAGTCCATCTCGAATTGGATGCGCACCGTCTTACTGCGCAGCGACTTGCCGAACAATTTGGTGACTCTAAGTTTCTGCATTTTCCTTGGACACCTTTTAAAAATAGAGAGGTTACCAAAAAATTGCCTGACCATTTTTAATGTTATTATGTACAATTATAGTATTTAGCTTGATTAGTTTCATTAATATATTTCATGTAATAGACTGTTGTAACTGTAGTAAAAGTTTTAAAAAACATTGGACCTGTGAAACTTCGAGAACACTGTTTAACGTTTCCTTAACCTTAATTACCCTTTAGGTACTAGATAGTACTATCAGAATGTTATTAAGAAATAGAATTAAAGGTGTTGTTTTTAATAAATTTTGTAAAATGATTTTACTGGTATAATAGGAAATAGGAGCTGTTGTATTGAATTGGTTTCTTTTCTTGTTACAGTTTAATTTTGTTGGAAAACTTCTTGGTCCAAAAGGAAATTCGCTTAAAAGACTACAGGAAGATACAATGTGCAAAATGGCTGTCTTGGGAAGAGGATCCATGCGGGATCGAATAAAGGTATGTGTTTTCTTTTTTTGTTTTGTTGTTTTAAAGGTAGGTTATGAAAAATTAGAAGAAGGCGCTGATTTTCAGGATAGAAGATCCAATAGAAATATAAAACAAAAGATAACGTAGGGTCGAGTCGCCTTTAACAAAAGGAAGACCCTTCTGCGCCCGCGAACGGTTAATTTAGAAATTCTAGAAAAATTATTTGAAACGTGGAGGATGGGTGTGGCAGAAAAGTATAGATTAGAAGCGTTCAAAATGTGGTGTTACAGGCGAATAATGAAGGTACCGTGGATAGAGAAGGTTAGAAATGAGGAAGTATTAGAAATAGTCGGACGACAGAGGGCGCTATGGCAGTCAATGCGAAATAAGCGAGATAGGTTGGTTGGAGTAGATAAGCAATGATAGTTCTAAGGGAAAATCCCATGTATTTTCTTATGAATGTTCATTTTCTGACTTTTTTACCGTTTTACTTCCTCCACGCCTACTCCGACGTCACTGCCGTCACCCATCTTTGATACCTGTTATCATCAGCCATCTTTGACAGCTGTCATCGTCAGACATCTTTGATAGCTGTTAAAGATGACTGACGGCCGACATGGAAGTGGGTAAAACGGTAAAAAAAGTCGTAAAATGATTTTTCTTAAGAAAATACATTTTATTTTGCGCTAGAACTGTCATTGCTTATCTGCTTAAGGATCAGAGATGTTTTGGGGATAGGAAAGAACGAAAGCGCATGTCTTACCAGTCTAAGGACTGACGACCGTAGTTATAGCTACCAACCGCCACTGGATGCAGGATTGTTTTATTAAGCAGCATTACTGACGATGAATTTAAGTATGCATTGTAATCATCATTAATCAAAACAAAAGCGGCGGACTGATAAACCATGGAAGCATGTTAAATCTAAGAATGCGTTTTATGTTTACGTCATTGTTACTCCCGTCTGTCTGCACCGAGACTAAGTAGATTGTTAATTGTTTGTAGAAGGAATTATTAAGCTTCGGCTTAATGAAATTAATGAAGAGGAAAATTCCATTCAAGAATCGCTTCTTGTTCTTGATGGAATACCGTGGATTTTACAGGAAAGCTGGCAGTAAAGTGATCCGGCATTTAATGCACGGTATTATGCCGGCGTCTTAGCGAGATTAGGAGATTAAAGTGTTTATTTCGAAAAATTACGTAAAATATGGACTTATTAACTTGAATAGGAGGAGCACAATTGCCTCACGTGTAAAGGTATGTGATGATAAGGGGATGAGGGAGTTCTAATAAACGTTATCCACTTCAAGTTTAGGTACTCCTATTGTTTTACCCAAGAGTCCCTCTTCCTTGCCGCGGATGGGTGGAATCCCGAGATAAAAATGTTCAGTCTCTCAGAGTCTCTGAAAGCGAGACTCGAGTCTCCGTCTCTCATCGAGTCTCTCTGGTGTCGCTGAGAGAGACTGTCAAAAAAACTGAACGAGAGACTCGAGTCGCTCATAGAGAGATCCTCATTTCGTATCCAGTCTCTGAACGAGAGACTCGAATCTCTGAACGAGAGGCTCGAATCTCTCAATATAAGTGGTGTCTCGATAGACATGGTTAAAATTTTCGAAGAAAAAAAATTTCAACATATTTCAGAGATCCCAATCTTTCTATGAGAGACTCCAGTCTCTCAGTTTTTCAGTTTTATTCATTCAGTCTTTTTGTAAGAGACTCGAATCTCTGAATTAACAATTTTATCGTTCGAGTCTCTCATACAGAGACTGTGAGAGATCCATAAAAAACACCTAGACACTAACTGAGAGACTGTGAAAGACTGTGGGAGACGCTCTCAGAGACGCTGAAAGACTCTGAGAGACTGGAGAGAGACTGAGAATATATTTTTCTAGGGCCTCTAACAAACCATTCAAGTCTCACAAGGTGTCCTACTATCTAATCTCTCCTATCCCTTATTAATTTTTATAGCACTCACTGTTTTCCTACCTTTTCCAATATCTCCCCATTTCTATCCGCGATATCGTTATTGTCGCATTCTCTGGCAATGCTCCTAAACCTAATAAAATAATCTCCCGTGTTCCCCTATTCCTTTTAAATCGAAATTCGTCTTAAATATACATATTGTCTTTCTACCCTCTATGGTTACCTATATTCGTTTTTATTTTTCGATCGTCTATTGCTACATCCACAGGATCGTGATGGTTTGAGAGGCTTTATGAAATAATGCAAAGCGTTCAAATTCACCTTTGTGTCACAACAAACAACGGTAAAGCCCATTCAATTTGGCACGGGGCAATTCTGGCCCGTTATTAAACGTCTGAAAATTGCGTAGTTAAAAACGGAAAACTGTTACCGACGCAAATTTACGACTTTGATCTTCCGCTATGGTTTGCCTTTTACGCGCCTTTTATTGTTAATCAATGAGAACGACAAAATATTATTATAGCTCGCAGCTTTTGTAGCCAAAATGTCCCTTTTTAATTTAACGACCGCATAAATCGGGTGTTGTTCCGAAATTTAATAATCCGTTGGAATCCAGCAACTAATTTTTTAATTTTTATCTGTCCTCGCAGTCAAAACAAAGTTTATATTCTTGGTATCGGAATACTGTTAAAAATCGCTATTGTCGTGTTTGGATTAGATAACTTAATCGTGCACCGAGGGTTCCGTACGAACTTAAGGGTATCCTAGGTCGCGCCTAACCTTAGGATCGGAGCTGGGAGTTATAAGTAGTCCAGTCAAATGGGGGAAATGGCTGAAGAATACGTTATAATGAAGAAAATGATTGAAACACGGGTCATTGACATTGCTTCCTACAGATAAGGTTTTACGGTCCAATTTAACAATTTAATATTAAAAAAAGATTACATTGTTTCCGATTTTTTGTACTAAAATTTATATGTCCACGGAGCATTTAGTTTTCCACATAATTTTTAGAAATACCAGAACGGAACACTTTTTGGGGATAATCCAAACATATTATCGCTTATAACGACATGTAGGTACTTTAATAATTTACATCGAAGAATACTAATTAAACAATAAATTAATTGCCTAAAACCTCATTTCGTTGTAATAAAATGGTGTAATAAGAAGAATTAATAAAATGACTGTAAAAAATGAGGAACACGAATATGTAAATGACAATTTAAATCCGCAAAAACAATTGCAAATTCTGTTATCTCGCGAAAAATGGGAGATATGGAAAAAAGTTTCAATAAGTTCTTCACAGTGCCATTTTGCAAAAAAGTATTGATGACTTTTTTTCATATCTCTTATAGTACAAAAGTTTTGCTCGCCCAATGGCAAAGGGGCCCCAACAATTACTTACAGAACAATGTCTCAAGAACTGGTTATAGTAGACCCGGACCATCCTACCATCAGAAACTAATAAATCTAGATACCACCCATGACCCTCTATATTTACCTGAAACCCAAGACAGCTTCAGGGACCGGTGCTGTTTAGGGCCCCGATCGGGACCATAAAACAGAACGGTGCTCGGATACTAGGGCAGAAATTTATTTTAGAATGGATCTCATTTTTTACAGTCATTTTATTAATTCTTATTATTACATCATTTTATTCCAACGAAATGAGGTTTTAGGCAATTAATTTATTGTTTAATTAGTATTCTTCGATGTAAATTATTAAAGTACCTACATGTCGTTATAAGCGATAATATGTTCGGATTATCCCCAAAAAGTGTTCCGTTCTGGTATTTCTAAAAATTATGTGAAAAGCCAATGCTCCGTGGACATATAAATTTTAGTACAAAAAATCGGAAACAATGTAATCTTTTCTTAGTATTAAATTGTTAAATTGGACCGTAAAACCTTATCTGTAGGAAGCAATGTCTACGTATAGTCTACAGTTTTAAACGTAAAAGTTTAACAGATGAAAAGATATATGTAGCCAGTTTCCGGTATTTTGTCCGCAACGGCAGTCCGTAGGCGAGTTCCAATGCATTAAATTTCCAGTTTTATTGCACCAAGTACAATTGTGGATATATAAAAATTACTTCGCCGTTTCGCACGTGTTTCTATAAAATTGAAGTTGGGACTTTCTATGGTTCGGAATGTTGACAAAAGTGTTATTGAAATAAACTGAGAGAAAATTGGAAAAACTAACATTCAATAATAATGATCTACTACAGTGACACATATGAAAATTATTCTGACACGTTATCAATTTTCGAATATGTTCATTATTTTATAAGGAAACATGCAAAAGTTAATGTAGAAAACGTTTTTAAACACATTGGCATAACCTTTTAGACAATTTTATTTACTTTTTTGACGTGACAACGTCTTATAATTCGATGGAGCCCGGCTGCACACACGAAAAAACATGACTCATGCGGCGTTACCTCGCTCTGAGGCGTTCCATTTAAGGCTTGAAGTGCAAGCGAGAGCGCGGAACGAGCGACAAAGAGGCACAATCGGCCTCCGCGTTCGGCAGCGTTCGACATCTGTCTCTCTCCTACTTGAGTGAGCGATGCG
>NW_020439479.1:116348-118369 GCF_000699045.2 Agrilus planipennis | reverse complement strand
ACATATTAGAGGCAGAAACAGGAGTTAGGAGGGGTAGAGGTAGACCTAGATTAGATTACTGTTCGCAAATAGTTAAGGATGTGGGCTGTTCTAGTTTTAGGGAAATGCGAAGTTTAGCTCAGGATAGGAAAGAGTGGAGGTACGTGTCCAACTTGTCTTAGAACTGATGACTTTATGATGAAGTACTTGTATACGTCAAATTTTAATTTGTGTTTCTGTCGAAAGACACAGAGTGTTGTTGTTTGACTGATTGTGATCAGGTCTTTCAATCGGTTTGCATATATAAAAACATATAATGTGCACGTATACTTTTAAATAAAATATAAAATGCTTTTTTTTTAATGCAAGATAAATATCGGTTTTTTCATTCTGTATTTGCATTTTAAATACAAGTATTTCAAATTAATCACAACTCTGGTGTAGGGGCACTTTCTTCTTCTTCATTAAAATTCGAATTGAATAGTACCTACAACATTTAGGTACGCAATAAGTGTCAAAGGTCTTAAACATAAGATTACTGTCAAAAAAATTATACGCCAATAAGGGTTCCAAATTAGATACTTTCTGGATTTATGCTGGTTTTTACTACATGTATTCTGTTTTTCCATGTTTCGAATTTAAGAACACTTCAGAAATGAAATATTTATGTATATAAAATTTAATATTAAATTTCTGTTTTGTTACAGGAGGAAGAACTTAGGGCAAGTGGTGATCCGAAATTCCAACACCTCAGCGAGGAACTGCACGTAGAAATAAGCGCCTTCGCGACTCCTGCAGAAGCACACGCAAGAATAGCATATGCATTAGCTGAAGTTAGGAGGTTTTTAGTGCCAGTAAGTGCGTTTTCGTATTTTTATAAGTCTGTTGCTAATTTCGTCCGAAAATCGAACATTTCATTCTTTTGTTTGTCCAGTGAACTAAACCATTTTAAAAAATTATTAANAGTCTCTCACAGAGAGACTGAATGAATAAAACTGAAAAATTGAGAGACTCGAGTCTCTCGTAGAAAGACTGCGATCTCTGAAATATGTTGAACTTAGAAAATTTTAACCATGTCTATCGAGGCACCACTTATTGAGAGATTCGAGTCTCTCGTTCAGAGACTGGATACGAAATGAGGATCTTTCTATGAGCGACTCAAGTCTTTCGTTCAGAGACGCTAAACAGTTTTTTTGACAGTCTCTCGACAGTCTCTCTCAGCGATACCAGAGAAACTCGATGAGAGACGGAGACTCAAGTCTCGCTTTCAGAGACTCTGAGAGACTGAAAATTTTTATCTCGGGTATCATAGTATAATTATTTTTGAATCTTCATCAAGTTAAAATCAAAGCTGTTAAATTGATAAAAATACTTATTAACCAGCCAAAACTAGGAATAATATAAAAAGTAGCATTAACGATAGCTATTATTATTATTACCTTTGATGAAGGTTAGTTATTTTGCCGGATAATAGTTCATGTCTTCATTTTAGCCGGCTTTTCATTCAATGCCACCCTCACTAACATTCAAAACTACATTAAACCCCTTTAAAGAAGTCACTGAAACACTAAACCAATGAAATTTTAATTCTTGGTTGATGGATTTCAACGCGAGAGTTGAGTTGAAACAGTTGAAATGAGTCTATAATGATTATAAACACTAAAAGTCTGCAAGGTGGCAAAATTGTTATCGCAGTTATTGTTAATCAAAATTTGATATATGTACCAACAAGCGGCCGTAATTATTACAGTTCGGGTATACTGATGTTTTCAAATTCATAAGAAAAAGTGTAAACACAAGAACTTTACCGAAATAGCTAATAACATACTTCATTTACTTTCCGTAGCGATGTGACCTTCAGTTTGACCGGCGCAAAGTAGAAAAGAACAGCACTAGGCCAGAAAAGGAAGAAGACAACTCTCGGCCAAACTCTTAACCGGTGAGGAGCGTATAATCCGTACAGTACTGCACGGAAAAATTGACCATTTTATCCACTACAATTGCATTGCTCAAATGTGCTGTTATTGGTACCATTTACTACT
>NW_020439479.1:110616-115172 GCF_000699045.2 Agrilus planipennis | reverse complement strand
TTGCCGCTTTGTAAAAATTACATTACATTACCATAAGAAACTTAATTAATCTCGTACTTGCTTTATATTAACATGAAGTAAGTTTTTAATTACGATTTCTGGTAAATTATATGTATGCGTTTAACATTACTCCACATTTTATTTGTTTGCTTTTAATCTTGACTGGCAACAGAGAGAAAAATACCGTCGTTTGTTTGTTTTCTGTTTATTAATATTTTTATTAGGCAATTACGTTACCTTTTGTTTCTTGGAAGTGTCTTTTTTTTATTAAAAAATGAAATAAAGATCTCATTTCAAAACAAAAGAACTGCGTAGTAACCTCGACTTGTTTTCATAAGTTTATTAGCAGGGGTGAATTTGAGCAATAAACATTGATGTCCCGGGCTTCCGCAAATGTTTATACATCTTTTGAAATTATTGCTTTAGGAATGTGAAACCGTTTTAAAGTTATGTTGGGTGTGTTCCGAAATATAACCGAGCATACTGACCAGTGCTGATGACGTAATGAATCGACGAATAGAGCTTGTGCTCGTTTACAACACTTTTGCTCCAAAAGTTATTAAAGTTTCTTATAACAAAAAATTCCTCAAAGTCAGATACACACACATCCGTTTGATATACTACTACATCACACTTGTCTCACCAGTACAATATGGTGGCACACCAGTACAACATGGCGCCAGTATGCTGGGTTATATTTCGGAACACACCCGTTATAACTTATAACAGTTAGAAACAAAACGAACAAAAGTCAGTGATTCTTTTTCTACGTAATTAATATGCAGTCTACCGTAACGATTTCAGCTTAGGTTGAAAATAATTAACAAACCCCTAATTTGCGGTTGCTTCACAGCCTCCGCGTCTTCTTATACCACCCTTTGTTTATCTATCAAACTAATTAAGGATTTTCTACCGTATAAGATTTTCACAGTGTATAGAAGTTAGCAGCTTAATGAGTATGTTTTTCTTTTCTGATTGTCTTGTCTGGTATTCCGCGTCGTTCAAGAAGTTTGTTTTATATGTAGGTATAATTAATTTAAATTTCAACACGTATGCATATGTATATACATATACTAAATGACGGAAACAGTAAGAGCTTTCGTCAGATGTTTTCTAATTGGAATTTTATTAGGCGACAGCTTTGTTAAACTTTAACTGGAAGTTTGAATGGAAAAGCGAACAACTAACTAACTTTGACGTGAGAACGTCATGTTTTAATATTTCCATTTTCCTTGTTTCCTACGCTGCATATGGATCTGTGAATAATTCTCGTAAATCGCAAAGGTACAATTTAGAGAAGTTGAACAAACAAAAAACGGCTTTACATTTCTGTGAATCCTAATTAATATTATAAATGCGAATGTGTTTGTTTATTTTTTTGCATGTTCGTTTGCTTGTTTGTTTTTCTTACCACTACTTTACGCCTTGACAACTCAGCCGATTATCATGAAATTTTGTACGCATATTGTCAGGGATATAGAAGAGGATATAGAGTAACGTTTTATCCAAAATAAAAAAAGATACTGTTCCCGAGGGATAGAAAAATTAGTTTTATGTATTCGTCGATGATCTCTGACACGTGTTTCGGATATCAACCCAAGAAAAAACGTTTAATAACACCTTAAGATTCCTAAAAGAAAACGTTGATAATATTAATTCAATCAAATTCATCAATATCGTGCACCATGAAAAGAAAAAATATCTATAAAGAAATGTACAATTTCTACATGCTGTGAATGCTTTACCGTACCCGTATACTTATTTAAATTATACAAATTCAATACAAACAAACAAAGATTTTTTGAAGTGAAACTTCGTTACGCACGTTAGGGTAAGTTCGTTTCATGCGAGTTGCTATGTAACGAAATCATGCAACGTATTTCCCCCGCTGTCTGTCCCTATGTATGCTTAAATCTTCAAAACTACGCAACGGATTTTAATGCCTTTTCTTTTAATAGATAGAGTATTTCAAGAGGAAGGTTTATATGTATAATACAAGCATAATATAGTAGAGAAACACTGATAATTTTAAAGGTTTGTAATGTGATGTCGTAAATAAACACATTTTTTTGCGCTTACATTGCAAACGCTGGCTGAACTGTACGAGATTAATCAAAATAATATACTACAATATTGTACACATTAAAATGGTCTACAAAAAAGTCCGGGATGGTATATGTCTATCTCTTAGGGATAACCAACAATAACCATTTTTTATCCTTTACTTTTTACGAAAAATAATGGCTTATTTACGAAGCGATTTTAAGCAATACAACATTAATCTTTATCCAATTAAGTACTTTTAAATACATTGTGTATTTAATATAGATCAATATGGCCCTTTACAGCATGTAATTTAAATGAATATTTTCGAAGATATTACAGACTTAAAATGCAGGGACATAGCGGTTGCGGCGGTACCGGCCGGTTTGTATTGTCTAATAACAAAAAAGCTGTGATTGTTGTATATAAAGACACTCTATAGTATATTTACTATCAGTATTGCATCCGTGCGAAGCATAGTGTACAAATAACACCATTACAAACAATTCCTTAACCCCTATACCGGAATGTTTGTGTGTTTGAAGAAGTTTTACTTTGGTAGCGTGTTGAATAATTACACGTATTTTTTTTTTAATATTAGGTAAACATTATCCTCCATGTTCCAGTTCATCTAGTTTTTTAAATAAGTGTTTTATTTAGCTGCCCAAAATCTTCCATTAATAAGGAATTCAAAATTTTCTCAGCGAGATCCTGAATTAGTAATTTTAATCTAGATACCATTCATGGTTTTTGCGCGAAAAGATAATAAACATTTTTGCTAATTAAAGATTCAGCAACGAACTACTGAATTAACTATGGGCTACATAATTTCTAAAACCATTATCTTCCGCTCTTCTTGCTTGTTTATATCTGTAAATTAATAAGCAACGTATTTAATATGTTAATGCTACTTTGTCGGAACCTCCAGGATTGTTGAAAATATGATGTTTACAAAAAAGTTAAAAAATTGACTACAAAAAAAGACTAACATCCGTAATTTCCAATTTTTGACACCATTGAGACTTTTAATCAGAATTTTTCAAGTAATAGGTTTTCCAATGTTTCCACCAATTTTCCTGTCAAAAACTGGCGGGTCCTCTCAATTTTTACTCATTTTGAATTTATTTTGATAATAAAAGGATTAAAATCACTGTTCCTCTTTTTACAAGGGCTATGGGAGTTAGTATTTAAATTCATAACAAATAGTGTACTAATTCAAACACTTTTTTGTCCAAAAACTTGTACACAGAATGTCTGCTTGACAGCCAGAACCATAGCTAACAAAGGAGATTTTATCTAAATATTAGTTTAAATTCCTCAAAGTCAGATACACACACATCCGTTTGATATACTACTGCGTCACACTTGTTTCACCAGTACAATATGGTGGCACACCAGTACAATATGGCGTTGATTTATGACGTCATCAGCACTGGCCAGTATGCTGGGTTATATTTCGGAACACACCCGTTATAACTTATAACAGTTAGAAACAAAACGAACAAAAGTCAGTGATTCTTTTTCTACGTAATNGATGTTTTCTAGAATTGCGCATACTAATTTAGTTTTATTGTTAATAAAGTCAAAGTACCTATCTATCAAGCGAACGCATTAAATTTAAATCTACTTATTTCGGTTTATAACCCAATCCTTGAAACTTTATACTTTATACTTATCTTTTAATTAGGGAATATCAAGTTAACTACGCATTAAGAAATAACTAACCAGCTTTCTCACAAATTAAATTTAATCAGGCATTTACATTTTGCAGACGAAATCGATAAGACAATGAGACAAATTCTACTTATATATGTATATAGCTAGCATTCCGAGATATGTAGCGTGATATATAAATGAATGCTTATTACCTATAGGGCAATCCATTAATTACGTTAGCTCTTTTTCGGTCATTTTTTTTTAGACTCCTCCCCCTCTTAGGTGAAATTTGCCAGGGCCCCCCTTCCCTTACGTGAGATTGACGCTAAAAATATTTTAAACTTTATTTTTATTATTCGGGAAAATAATAAATCGTTCAGGTATACTATAGTTAATTTATTTGAATTAAATAAAATTTAAAGTAAAAACAGATTACAACACTTTTTTTTTAATTTTTACTCAATCCATGGAGANTATTACTCTCGTACTACATGATATTTATTTTAGCGGGAAAATATGTATTTTTAATATCTGTAATATTTTATATTTTTTGAAGTTGTCGTGAGATTTTCGAATATCCCCCCCTCGGTTTAAATGAGATTTGGTGAGATTTCGTTGGACCCCACCCCCCTATTCTGAGCTCACGTAATTAATGGCTGCCCCCTATTCAGATTAAAGACGATGTGTTCTAATTGCAAAGTTTCCTATTGAAAATGTGCATCAAAAATATATGTATAAGTAAAACTAAAATACTGGTATGCAAGGGAAGAAAAAGTAGGGAAAGAGCGAATATAAAGATAGGAGACGAAAAATTAGAAGAAGTGGCTGATTTTAGATACCTAGGAAGTCAGATAAGT
>NW_020439479.1:105106-109344 GCF_000699045.2 Agrilus planipennis | reverse complement strand
GCAACGGATTTTAATGCGTTTTTTTTTTTAATAGATAGAGTAATTCAAGAGGAAGGTTTATATACTTAATACATGCATAATATAGTAGAGAAACACTGATAATTTTAGAGGTTTGTAATGTGACGTCGTAAATAAACATTTTTTGCGCTTACATTGCAAACGCTGGCTGGACCCTACGAGATAGATCAATATAATATGCTACAATATTGTACACCTTAAAAAGGCCTACAAAAAAGTCCGCGATGGTATATGTCTATCTCTTAGGGATAACCCACAATAACCATTTTTTAGCCTTTACTTATAATAATGACTTATTCACGAAGCGATTTTAAGCAATGCAGTATTAATCCTTATCCAATTAAGTACTTTTAAATACATTGTGCATTTAATATAGATCAATACGGCCCTTTACAGCATGTAATTTAAATGAAAAGATATTACAGACTTAAAATGCAGGGACATAGCGGTTGCGGCGGTACCGGCCGGTTTGTATTGTCTAATAACAAAAAAGCTGTGATTGTTGTATATAAAGACACTCTATAGTATATTTACTATCAGTATTGCATCCGTGCGAAGCATAGTGTACAAATAACACCATTACAAACAATTCCTTAACCCCTATACCGGAATGTTTGTGTGTTTGAAGAAGTTTTACTTTGGTAGCGTGTTGAATAATTACACGTATTTTTTTTTTAATATTAGGTAAACATTATCCTCCATGTTCCAGTTCATCTAGTTTTTTAAATAAGTGTTTTATTTAGCTGCCCAAAATCTTCCATTAATAAGGAATTCAAAATTTTCTCAGCGAGATCCTGAATTAGTAATTTTAATCTAGATACCATTCATGGTTTTTGCGCGAAAAGATAATAAACATTTTTGCTAATTAAAGATTTAGCAACAAGCCACTGAATAGACTATGGGCTACATAATTTCTAAAACCATTATCTTCCGCTCTTCTTGCTTGTTTATATCTGTAAATTAATAAGCAACGTATTTAATATGTTAATGCTACTTTGTCGGAACCTCCAGGATTGTTGAAAATATGATGTTTACAAAAAAGTTAAAAAATTGACTACAAAAAAAGACTAACATCCGTAATTTCCAATTTTTGACACCATTGAGACTTTTAATCAGAATTATTCAAGTAATAGGTTTTCCAATGTTTCCACCAATTTTCCTGTCAAAAACTGGCNATCTTTTATATAAAATACCAAATGAAACAGGCACCTTCAGATTCCACTTACTAATCAACTGAAAAAAGTATTTTACATAATTCTTTATCATAGTAATTTTGTTTGTTAATTCAAATTTTATATCTTACATTAAAATGCATCATATTCGTGATGCAATTACATGCATGCCTGTCTGTATAATAGAGAAGTATGTACATAGACTTGATTGCTCCAGAATAATACACTTTTCGTATTTCTTTCCTTAATAATTATCAACAGGACAATTCCAGCAATTGATGTAAAATGTTTTATTCAATATAGTATAATCGCACCGACGTTTCGCTGTATGATATTAAAGTTTTTTGAAGCGAACCTTCGGTGTGATTATATACAGAATAAAATATTATCACCCTTTAAATTGTGTGAATTGTCCTGTATGTAGTCTTGTTCCTACATAATTAATATTTGTTACAGTAATACATATAATGCATGCTCCTCTTTATTGTGGTAGTGCTTTCTCTGGAAGCCATATATATCTCAAGGAATCGCTTTATTTTTCTCTTTAGTTTAATCTAGAAAAGGTAACTTTCAGTTATAGAAGACCTTAATTAAAAGTGAAGTGGAAGGGAGTTCTTTTAGTATTTTATATCCTACCTTTCTTAATAGGTATTTAAAAAAAATGTGAAAACCTCTTTACATAATTGTGTCCCAGGGGATAGACCCAACAGCAAAATTTATTTAAAAACTAAATAAATGAAAAATGAATAGCAACGGTAGCTTTTTTAATATTTTATATTCCGTATTTTTTAATAAGCTTTTGAAAAACTTCTTTACATAATTGTATAAAGTAAAAAATCGAGCTGCGTACGGGGCAAAGGTTTTTGTTTATGTGAGTCTAACAACCTACGTTTCGTCTCACAATTATTATCTTCAGGATTAGATAGCCTTTTTTAATAGGTTTTTGAAAAAACAAAAGAACTTCTTTATATAATTGAGTTTCGAGAAGAGATCCAGTAATAGAATTAATTTAAAAACCAATTACTAGTTTATCATTAAATAAATGAATAATGATGGGCAAGGGTAGCTTTTTTACGATTTTATATTACACATTTTTTAATAGNGAAGAGATCCAGTAATAGAATTAATTTAAAAACCAATTACTAGTTTATCATTAAATAAATGAATAATGATGGGCAAGGGTAGCTTTTTTACGATTTTATATTACACATTTTTTAATAGTTTTTTGAGAAAACGTAAAAATTTCTTACAATAATTGCGTTTTGAGACCAAATACGGTAACAATTTATTAAAAAACAAATCGTTAGTGAATGATGTGAAAATGAAAAATTACAAAAAAAAGTGGAGCATTCTCTCCCGGGTGATATTTTTTACCATATCCCTACCGAAAGTACGATATTTTCCCTCATTGAGTGGTGAAAGCACAACATTCTCTCACAGGAGGTAATGTTGCATTTTCTCACCCTTGGTAAAAAATTGTGTGTGGACACCCGGAAGAACGTACTGACACCCTCCCCTATTTTTTTGTCGCACACGTCTTCGGTTTGGGTAGTAATTTGCACCCGGGAAGGATTATCTTAAAGCGTAATCTGTTTCTGCATGATATCTGCTCCATCCGCCCCTTTTGTTTCATTGCTATAAATTATTTGTGTTGTTAAAATTATTAAAACTGTCTTAGAACTGATGACTTTATGATGAAGTACTTGTATACGTCAAATTTTAATTTGTGTTTCTGTCGAAAGACACAGAGTGTTGTTGTTTGACTGATTGTGATCAGGTCTTTCAATCGGTTTGCATATATAAAAACATATAATGTGCACATATACCAAGAATTTTTTAATTTGTTATTACCTGTATAATTTTATTAATGGGGACCCAGTGTTGAAACTGCGACATATTTCGAATTTATTGTATCAATGTTACGTAGCAATGAATATTTTAATGAAGGTTCGTTAGGCAAGAGAGGTCGGCGGAAACGTTCGTCGCATTTTCATCTAGTTATTAACCAATGAAACTCTCTCCTATTACAACCCATTTCATTTATGGTACAAATTGTCTCATAAATTGAATTAACAGATCTGCACTGACGCTCATTATTATTAGACGAAAACAAACGAGAAACCGGCAGGACAACAGGGCGGTTGGTTCATTAATAAACTGAAATGGTAAATTGAAAACCGTCCTTGAATATCTCTTTTGTAGCAATGGAACCTTTTTTAAATTACAGTAGTTATTTTTCTTCCTCGATTAATCCATTCAAAAAAAAAATACAACGTGTAATTATACAACACGCTACTGAAGTGAAACTTCTTTAAACACACAAACATACCAGGATAGGGGTTAAGGAATTGGTTTAATGGTATTATTTGTACACTATGCTTCCCACGGGTGCAATGCTGATAGTAAAAATACCATTGAATGTCTTTATATACAACAATCACAGCTTTTTTGTCATTAGACAATAGAAACTGGCCGGTACCGCCGCAACCTTTTAAAAAACAATTGAAAACGATGGCAATTTTATTTATATGAAAAGAACTCTCAGAAGTTAATTGATTAGAAATGAAATTTGGCGGTGATGTAAATTTTCATTATTGCATACATTAATTATAATAAATCTATTGGGTCCTTCTAGGCGATTCTCATTCTTTATAAATCTTAATCTCTTTTACTATCTAAAAATATTGAAATTTTCGGATAGTGTCATTCTTAATTTAGAATTTTGACTACAATTTATGTGATTCTTAAACCGTTTATTCATTAACCTCGTCGAGTGACATCGGTTAGTAATTATTATTTATATAATTTGAGAATTCATCAAGGTTTTGTTGACTCAAAAAGAACATTGCGACAGTTCTCCTGAGACTCAGGGATGTACCTACTTCTAAAATCATGAACATGTAATAATAGCATTTTAAAGTTTAGCATAAATGCAATACAAATGCGTATGGCGATTTCATAACACGTTCTGTAACAGAAATTTTAAATTAAATCCTGTTAATATTAAAAATATTTATATTATACAACATAACTGTAATTATATAGAAT
>NW_020439479.1:102502-104910 GCF_000699045.2 Agrilus planipennis | reverse complement strand
AATAGTGTAGTAATGAACCAAAATACTGACCACTAATACGTAAATATCTAATTAACATTATTAATAAATGATCCACTAATAAAATTGAAAATGTGGGAGTAAAACAAAGTATTAAGCAATTAATATTGTAATTAGAATTAAGAAATTTTCTCAGTAACAAACAAAAACAAAACAAAACATATAAACAAATGGCATGTTTCTCTAAAATATTTCAAAGGAATTTTTAGTTTTAAAAATATATTCTTTTGTATTAATTAATTGTATTCAATATTTATTTAACATTTCATACATTACACTGACATTGTACTTCAAAGGGAAGCATACCACAAAGGATGGCAAATATGTAATTTAGTGTTAAGAGTACTATTGAAGTAATTAGCAAATTTACAACTAACAACAATAACAGCTAATATTGTGTTTAAGAAATGTAAGAAAATTTAGGTAAAGTTTGTGTTGTAGTACGTCGCATTACCTTATTCAAATTCTGTTTAAACCAATGATAAAAGCAAAGTTAATGCATAAAATGCCTTTCGAAAAATTTTAAATTTTTCTTCGATTTCTTAAACTACCAAGTTACTAAGTTTCTAATTTCGATTCAAAAAAATGACCTTTAAAGTTTTGCTTTACTCATTTTACTTTCGTATAAAACTCCGTTTCTATTCCAAGAAAATGAAAATTATACATTGTTTGCTAAGAGTTCGTTCAAACAGGAAATCAAAAGATAATTTTAAATTGTTCCCTTGGGAAAAGCGTTAATAACAGAAACGTCCATATCCTGTTGTTCAATTGTGAGTTAATTGTCCAGACATAGCTGAGAATTCGTTAAAAATTCAATTACACTTTCTTGCTTTTCTGCAGTTTACATTAAATAAAATTGCAGCAACAAACGGGAAAAGTTGAACGTCCTTTTTTTGAAATTAAATTGCCTTTTCTACCAGATGTATTGTACTATGAGGGTTCTGATAACAATTGCTATTTATATTGCAAATTTTCTCTAGAAAAAAACTCTTGCACATGATCATGCACATCATGTCAAATTGAAACTAAATTGAGACTGAAGAAAACGATATTTATTTCTATTTCGTAAGTTTGTTTGGGTCACTTTGTTATAGAAGGTTTTGAGGAGGACTTAGAAAACGAATAATTAAAACTAGACAACAACAACATATATTTACAACTTAACAACAACTGGCGTAACGAAAGGAGNATTAAAAAAAAAAAATAATTTAGAGTTATACTACTCCAAACATTCTAAAATAGAATAGACCTACCTATAACGACTAATGAGTAATTAACATATTTTTATTTTAATCTGAACATTTGCGACACGTATCGGTTGGAAGATGTATTAAAAATTTGTATTAATAATTGTTTTTCATTATTGGAGAAGAAAACTGTTAAATAGAGGCTAGCGCGTTTCAAAAATCATAGAGCCTTGCGCGGTGTCAATAGATTTCCCAATCAACTTATGCTCTCCTAATACTAAATCTCGAAATTTCTTGAATGCGGCATCAACCAAGCAAATGTATGTTGGGTTGCCTACCTAGCGAAAAAATTTTAAAAATCCATTTTTATTCTAAACTGGAAACAAACCGTTGGAAATGCATTAATAATTCTCTACGTATGATGCTACGATGATAAAATAATCATTTAGATAAGATAAAGAAACATCCTTCCAAGTTATGCAACCCATCATACACCAACCGGTCGAAAATTCGGATGTACGGTCTTAGTGTCCGCAAAAATTTTTCAGAATTTTGTATTAGGAGAGCATAAGTGACGTGGGAAATATATTGACTTCGCGCAAGGCTCTACAGTTCATGACCACGCGCCAACCTTTACATGCTTTTAAACTAAATAAATTACAGTTTTCCAGTACTTTTCTACAGTTTACTGTAATAAATTACCTATTTAATTTCTATATTATATCTCTCAACTGCTGGGTGGCGCATGAGGTATCTATTTATTAAAAATTTAAATTCTTTAATCAGTTTACTTCTTAAAGTATATTTTCCTGAGAAATAAGTTTTTTAACGTTAATATATAGAAATAACTTTCAGTTATAGAAGACCTTAATTAAAAGTGAAGTGGAAGGGAGTTCTTTTAGTATTTTATATCCTACCTTTCTTAATAGGTATTTAAAAAAAATGTGAAAACCTCTTTACATAATTGTGTCCCAGGGGATAGACCCAACAGCAAAATTTATTTAAAAACTAAATAAATGAAAAATGAATAGCAACGGTAGCTTTTTTAATATTTTATATTCCGTATTTTTTAATAAGCTTTTGAAAAACTTCTTTACATAATTGTATAAAGTAAAAAATCGAGCTGCGTACGGGGCAAAGGTTTTTGTTTATGTGAGTCTAACAACCTACGTTTCGTCTCACAATTATTATCTTCAGGATTAG
>NW_020439479.1:97667-100722 GCF_000699045.2 Agrilus planipennis | reverse complement strand
AACAACAACATATATTTACAACTTAACAACAACTGGCGTAACGAAAGGAGAAGAGAAGAGACTTGTTCTGCTGAAGGCGTAAGACGAACTGATTTGGTATTTTATGAAAAATGAAAAACTGTTCTACAAGGAAGGAATAGAGAGGGTAGTAGATACGAGTAGGGAAGCATTAAAATATGGAAACTTTAAGATTAGAAATACCAAGAAATTGATGGCCGGTCAACCACCGAAGAAACCGATTGTAAAAATGTAATTAGGAAGGAATGAAAGGTACAGACGTCATGCGGTTAGTACACAAAAGATGAAATGTTACAGGGATTATAGGAAAGTACAGTAATAGAGTTATTTAAATAGATAAGCAAGATACAATAGATTATTTACAAAAGGAAGTAATTTTTATAGACACTAATCGAAAATAGAAAAGAAATATTTTAGAAAGGTATTTACAATATGTAAACAAAATGAAACAATTTTCAAACATGTGGTGGATATCGCCACATCTATATTTTAAACAGAATTTGTTTTAGACAGTGAAACCAAAAATGTACCTATTTTCGAGTTTCTTATTAGTTTGTATGTAAATTAAAATTGAAGATAATTTAACGCATCAAATTTTGTCAGGCCGGGCGTTACTATTATGTTACGCGAAGAGGACGGGGAACCAAGAATTGATGATCTTGATTTACGGTCACTTCACAAGGGAATTAAACACTCCCAATGGGGATTGGTCCATCTGTTTGTTACTTACTTGTAATTGACATTAACACCAATCGGCTTCCATCACAGGGTCCATAGCAGTCTCCTGTTTAAACGAGAAAAAAAAACAAATCAATAAAAATATCTATATTAATTAACTTATAAACAAATTCAAAAAAGATTTGAGTGTAGCATATGTCCCAATAAAGCCTCTTATTTTACAGTATATATGTATGTATGTAGAAATTGTTATAAATTCATTTTATTCAATAATAGTGACCTGTGTCTGCTTCACCAGGTATTTAATTTATTGAGATTTCCAACTGAAAATAATTTTGTTAAAATAAAATGCACTTATTACTCAAGAATTGTCCAATAAATGCAATTTAGAGCTTTGCTTTATTCAAAAGATTTTAAGAGTTATATAGCATTAAGTTTAGGACATCAAAAGAAAAAATTACGATAAAGAAATGTGTAATTCCTATTTTCGGCAGGCGCTTTACCTGTAAATCAACAATGTACGCGTACAGGTAAGGCAAAGCGTTAATCGAAAACTGAAATTACGCATTCCTTCGTCGAAATTTTTCCTTTTTGTGTCGTACGAGCGTTAAACCACGTTCATTTGAACATATCTTCTGCTTCTCTGGAAATCCTTTGATCAAAGCGTGACATTCTTTTAAAGCAACGATTGGCAACTGGTGCAGTCCAGGTCCGGACCGAGGAAAGTAAAAAACTTGTTCGCCAAAAGCTTTTTGAAATTACCTAAATAAATTATTAAAAAATATTTTTCCGTATATAATAAAGTATGTTTGAGTTTTGAGTGCCACCCTTATAATTTTTTGGAGAAAGGAATATGTTTTTTCTGGACCTTGATAAAAAATTTTAATACATCCGGAGCCTACTAAAATTACTTACCGCTTTCTGCTTTAAAACTTTTAATTTCATCATATNTGAAAATTATTTCAAGTTTCTCAATTAATACATAATTAAATTTGTAAAATCGACTAAAATACGTAGCAAATTTATTTCTGCTGGGATTTAATTTTTACAAATTCGGATTCAAATTGTAATTTTTATTATTTTCGCTTACGCAGCAACGGGGCTAGTGGGATAAATTGTAAATATCGCTTTAATATTTACTTAAATTAAATTTTCCTTATCCATTTTCTCCGTGTAAAATCTTTTGAATAAAGCGTAGCACCCTTCAAACTTATATTACCTAGATAAAGATGAAGATAATTGTACTAATTTTCCTATACCAAGCCGTGTTTTTCAAGAGATGACGCCGCTCTTTGATGATTGTATGTAGTAGAATACCCCTATGTTCGTTTTTTCTGGACCTTGATAAAAAATTTTAATACATCCGGAGCCTACTAAAATTACTTACCGCTTTCTGCTTTAAAACTTTTAATTTCATCATATTACTTTATTATATAAACAAAAAAAAATAGCTCAAGGCATTTGCACGAAAATTTTCCGACACCACGTCGTATTTTTCAAAAGTGTTTTATAAAATAACTTAAATGAAAGCTTTTTGAACAGTGTTTTAAACTTAAACTTTTAAAAACAAATGAAAACATCACATATAATAAAAACAAAATACAACGTATAATTATAGAACACGCTACTGAAGTGAAACTTGTTCAAACACACAAACATACCGGGATAGAGGTTAAGGAATTGGTTTAATGGTATTATTTGTAGACTATGAATTTAAGTTTTACACTATACGTGCCGGAATTGCCTGTAACGAACGTTGCATTGAAGCGCGCTCACGGCTCAAGCGATCCCCACTACGAACTCGACTACGTGGCCGAGTAGAAGGGGGACATCCGTTGCATGATTTCGTTACATAGCAACTCGCATGAAACGAACTTACCCTACCGTGCGTAAAGAAGTTTCACTTCAAAATTCCTTAAATTCCATCGGCTACAGTAAAAGTACTTATTGGTTATAGATATGAAATAATGAGAACATCTCACAAGGTTTGCATGTTTAAACCAGTGTTTAGAAACACGTATTTTAGACTCTATTAAAAACATAACTAATTAATGACGTCAATACTCACAATAAAAAAAACATAGACAAGTTTAATAGGTTTAAAAAATGTGTTCAAAATAAACATAAAACATATGAGTCCATGTTCTGAACTTTTTAAGGATGTTTGGGAGTTATGTCAAAATGCTACGGGACAAATAAAAATTTGGAAGAACGTTCCTCATTCAATTCTAAAACTCCTGTAAAAATTACAAATCGATTCACTAAACCGTTAAAAAGTTATTGAAATTTTAAAAAATTGTAATTTTACACGTCATTTTATGGAGATTCGTTAACCGAACAGATTAAATTTATTTTTATT
>NW_020439479.1:50851-96218 GCF_000699045.2 Agrilus planipennis | reverse complement strand
TTTTAATTATTATTTAAACATATTAAAAAGTTTTACGCTCATTATTAATAGAGATTGAAACTAAATATTTTTTTGTTTCGAAGTTGAAATCAAGGCATATTCACTGCCAAAAGTCAGTTAAAAATTTTCCATATTATTCGTTATTTCTTATTTTATTCAAAGTTTTTGGTCAAATTCTTAATTTTCTCTCAAACCGTATACTTTTTTTGTGTAGATAGTATTTATTTACCTCATGATATGCTGCAAAGCCCAATTAGTCACGAATTTTTAATTTTATGTACTCTTGTCTCCGATTGTACCTCCCAACTGTTTGTTTCACACATTTAACGAAAAACGGATTTTTTTCAACCCTGTTGGTCATCCTGTAAGAGTATCATCGGTAGGGTAGGTGATATGCCGCAATTGAAATTCCTTATTCCAGCACAGAGTTGTAAGCTATTATTCTAATAATGAAAACACAACGGTCCCCGAGAACAACTGCACCAAGTGGGCGACAAAGGTAATGATGTAGACAACAAGTTCTCTAGCTGCAGCTCAAGTTCCACCGACACTAGGAAAATGTGTTAATCAGACAGAAAACAGTCTCCCATTTCCCCATACCACTCGGTAACTGCTGTTCGAATGGCTTCCGTCCCATTTACGTACTCAACAATTTAATCGTAAGTGCGGAATGCATCGTTTGAGCTGCAGCCAGTGCGAATCAAACAAAAGCACAGTAACTGGAATAACGAAAACCATTTTAAATTTTAAGCTTTTATGGTAAGGCAAAAAGTTCACCGAACATAGAAATTTCACATTTCTTTGTCGACTTTTTTCTTTTTATGTCGCACAAGCGAAAATGTATAATTTGGAGAACGTTTGGAATATATTTTTTTTAACTACATCTACCCGAAAATACCAACTTCATTTCTGAAAAATTCTTACACGGAGAAAATTAAATTTTTATAACAACGCAAAAATTATAATTTTCAATTGTAAATGACTAAATTTTCCGTAGAAATAGTAGAATTTATTAGGTAACTTGTAATAATCTCAATTTTGACAAGTTTCTTTGAAAATTATTTCAAGTTTCTCAATTAATACATAATTAAATTTGTAAAATCGACTAAAATACGTAGCAAATTTATTTCTGCTGGGATTTAATTTTTACAAATTCGGATTCAAATTGTAATTTTTATTATTTTCGCTTACGCAGCAACGGGGCTAGTGGGATAAATTGTAAATATCGCTTTAATATTTACTTAAATTAAATTTTCCTTATCCATTTTCTCCGTGTAAAATCTTTTGAATAAAGCGTAGCACCCTTCAAACTTATATTACCTAGATAAAGATGAAGATAATTGTACTAATTTTCCTATACCAAGCCGTGTTTTTCAAGAGATGACGCCGCTCTTTGATGATTGTATGTAGTAGAATACCCCTATGTTCTGCTAACAATTCGCCACTACTGTATATTATACTTAAACAGCAAAATCTTAACAGTAACTACTGAAAATTTTACTGAAGTCATCACCAGCATTAAAAAATCATTTTGGTTGATGTCACGCATAATTCAAAATCTCTCTGTTAATTTTCCTTAATAATTAGTAAATAAAAGTATTATTCAAAGAAGTTCAATGACAATTTTATTAAATCACTTTCACAGTGAAATGCTATTAATTAGATTTTCTAAACAATCAACAACCACATTAGTATCTTCAGCTGTTAGTAAACTCATTCCTGAAAGTAATATATATATTGCTTATTGCCGAAACATCGAAGAATAATAAATCTACAAAACAATAGCAGCACCCTACAAGCCTTAACAGAAAAATTAATTGATTTAACTTTTACTGTAAAAATTACGAACTATTGTACCAGAATACAGTTTTTATATAACTATGAGAAATATCAAAATATAACAGCGTTTCGCAAGAATGTTTACCATCTTAGATCAAAATTTGCCCCACAATCTTGTGCAAAAATACCAGAAGAAGTTCGGTCAAGTGTGAGTCGGATTCTTGGAGGAATTTGAAAAGAACATGTTTGCGATAATAGTGAAATAGTAGGCCATTTCTTCCACAAGCTATGTGTGAAAATAGTACACCTCTGTGTCCTTTCGTTTCGGAGATATTCAAAGTAGCGCAGAGGACTGCAACAGTCTATTTATTATTTTAGTGCAAATTTTAGGGAAATTGATACATTTTAGACATAATATATGGTTAACAAAGTGTTATTCAAAATTTAACCAGGAATTCAAAAATGAAACAATAAATGGGCATTCCATTTGAAAAAATGAAGTTAGGTTGCCTCCAGGAAAGATGGGATACTCTGTATAATCGAAAATAATTTAGGGACATTAAGATACTTTTATGGAACCACTTTTGTAAGAAACTTTTCTGATATCTTTAACTGTAAAATTATGTAGTTTTTTCCAGGGTGGCGGTCAAACAATAACACAACTATATGTTTTTGTAACTTTTCGGTTTATTTAACCACACTTTTGGAGGGTTACTGTTTGTACATAGATATTAAATTACAAACATTCTATCATCAGTACAAGCTGTAACACTCCAAAAGTCCGAAGATGGTTAAATAAGCCGAAACGTTACAAAAACATATAGTTGTGCCATTACTTGACCGCCACTCCAGAAAAAACTACATAATTTTAATAGTAACGGTCAGGAATTTAACTTAAAGAAACACGTTGGCTTGGGACACCCTGTATATAGCTTCGACAAAATGTATATATGTATAATTATACCTTTGACGGCATATATCTGTGACCTACTCAAATACTACTTCCAATTTCCACGGTCTAAACACCAACTTCCACTACGAGCACTGTGTTGCGAGAACAAGAAGCTCATGCGATGATGATCTGTGGATTTTCCTTCTCCGACAACAAGCGCATAATGCTCATCAGGCCCCGGCATCTGAACGGACTCGGGTGTAGAATTCGCACTTGAATAACGAATGCCTGGCACCGCTTGCAAATTACTTCACACTTGCATAAATGAACGAGGTTACGTTTCACGGTAAATTGTGACGTCATTTATTTCAACTACCCCGAAATTCTGGCGCAACGCTTTTATAAATTAAAGATTAGACCAAAGTGGATTTATACCTTCGTGAAAATCTATTCAGCGAATTCCTTTTTAAAGGACTCTCTGAGAAAAAAAGCGAAAGTGAGTAGATAAGCAAATTTTGTCTTCTCTATTATATTACTTCTGGGTTGTTTTATTAATTTATTAAGTTAATTAACTTTTGAGTCGTCAAATCTTTTATATAAAATACCAAATGAAACAGGCACCTTCAGATTCCACTTACTAATCAACTGAAAAAAGTATTTTACATAATTCTTTATCATAAGCAAAAAATTTTTCTCTCCTATTGGAATAACGTAGCCCCTCGAGAATTAAACTTTAGATAAATATTAAAAAAAAAATAAAATAGGCCTAATATGTCTCCAAATTATGGATTAAGGCGGCTCCAGCATTTAACAATACGTTTGCAATTGAAATCGTTGAATACCAAAGGTACTGTTTAGTCCCAAGTACTAAAGGTGTCTAATTGATCGAGTGGCAAAGATGCTTTTTGGCCATAACAATCGTCAAGTACAAAAAGTGGCATCGGAAGCTAAGATCTGCTTTTACATACCTTACGCCATAGTCTAGCTGTCTAAACTAGGGTTGGGCGACTATTCAATTTAACAGTCGACTATCGATTACAGAAATATAATCGATTATTGCCATTAATCAGAGTAATGGATTCTAATTAATCGATCAATCGATTACTATTAATTGTCTTGGGCAACCTATTATCTACATTATGTCATCAGGGTGGTAAAGAAAACCAAGTGAAGGTGATATTATTAGAGTTGAGCGATTTTATTAAATTAATCGATTATTTTTAAAAATGGAAAATAATCAGATAATTTTCCCAGCCCTAGTCTAAACTCTAGATCATATTTTAGCTTTCGACAGGAAAATTGTTAGATTCCTCATCCAGGTCCCCTTGGACCAAATTTTTCTGTGGTTTTCATGAACCAATTAAATAAATATTTGGTAGGGGTAATATTCCACCGATTACAATCGTTCACTTCCTTCACAACAGCTGTCTTTCGCAATTTCCAACTGCATAGAAAAATATTTTACATAAATTCTTTGTTTTAATTTTACTTCAAAAAAACCCTGGTACCTTTTAGTGGCATGACATAAATTGTTCCCTGTAATTACTAGAACAAAATTGGAAGTGGTTGTCGTCAAAAGACGACAAAACGCTTTTGGTCTAGAGAGGCCGGCGATCACACAACCAACCTGTTAATGAACATCTCAGTTAACCATTTCGCGGCTGTCAATTACACACACCTGCAGCATTTTGTGCATCGACAAGACTTGATTGCTTTCAGTTTATCCATTATTCACACCGGAAACTGCACTTGATGGAAATAATTATAGTGCGATTCGGTTACCCCGCCGTCAAACTATAGATGACATTTTCCATTAATTTTATTCAAATTTTACATCACCTTTTAAACGGACGTATCAACCGGAACTTAAGTAAGTACCCATTGCTGTGATCAACTCTGACATGTCATTTAAAGCAAAGAGAAAGTTTTCAGTAGTGCTGGAAGATTGTTATTATTTGCAAGGGAGGAAGAAGTAGGGATAGAGCGAATATAAAGATAGGAGACGAAACATTAGAAGAAGTGACTAACTTTAGGTTAGGTTAGGAAGTCAGATAAGTCACGCCGGAAAGATTAGTAAGGATGAAAAGTAAAGCACAGCGCCGAGTCGAGTCGCCTTCAATAAAAAGAAGTCACTTCTATGATCGCCAACGGTTAATTTAAAAAGTAGAAAAAGATTGTTAAATGTGTATATTTTGTTTGGAGGGCGGCGTTGTACCGGTGCGATACATTGACGGTGGACGCGCCGTAAGAGAAAAAGGTTAGAAGCGTTCGAAATGTGGTGTTACAGGAGAATGATGAGGATACCGTGGATAGAGAGGGTTAGAAATGAAGAGGTATTAGAAGGAATAGGAGAACAGAGGACTCTTTGGAACATAAGATAGGCGAGATAGGTTGGTAGGACACCTCAGGCATAAATGTCTAGTCAGAGATATTAAAGGCAGAAACAATCGTTAAAAGGAGAATAGGTAAACCTAGATTAAATTACTGTTTAAATTAGTTAAGGATGTGGGATGTTCTTAAAGGAAATGCAAGTGGAGGTGCATGTCCAATCAGTCTTAGGACTTATGATGATGAAGTAATCTATTATTTGATTAATATGAATAAGTAATCGATTAATCGAAATAGGAATTTAAATTATGAATATAAAGCAAAATTGTTCCCTAATACCTGAATTAAGCACCAAGGAAATTTTTGATTTAAATATAAAAATTCAGAAAGTTACACACAACCTCTCTCCCGTCTATTTTCCTTTATTTCTGAATGACATATTTTGTGAAGAGAAAACCAGGAAAAATATCTACATGCCAATGAGAATGTAGAGCTACTGAGAAAGAAAACCGCCAGTCGAACTCGCGCACCAAGGGTTCCATACAAACTTACAGGAATATACCTAAAAATGTAGTTCATTCGTCTGTCACCAGAATAGGGTCTCGAAGATTTTCCCCGCTCTTATAATAATAGCTTATCTTATAAGGGTTCCTTTTTTCCTTTAAAGGTGCGGAACCCTAACATTTAATGAAGATAGTGGATCTTTATTAATTTTAAATAACTAGCTTTGAGAAATCTCGACAACTAGGGCGAAACGTTGGCGATTATTTTTAAAAAATAAATAGCATTTAACCCCTTCCCCAGGGGAAGAATGGAGAATAAAATTATATCCTTTAAATTGAAGAAAAAGTTTTCAATATTTCGTCCAAATTTGAACAGGTACTAGGACTAGAGAACTCATCACAATTTATCTGAGAAAAAATCATTCATGTATTAAAAAGCAGTCTGAAATTGTTTAATCTCTTTCTGTAAACTTCATATAAACGCCACTGAACGTCTTTATGTCCTTCTAGGTGTTTTAATCACAAAAAGCACAACAACTTTATGTCATTCTCCATTGATACGTCTTGTCTATATTTTCTGTACCTATTTGTTATTTAAGCAGATAAATATCGATTTCGAAACGCAGTAGATACACATCCGCGAACATATAAAAATAAAATGCGTCCAGATATTTTTAAAGCAAATTAAATTCCTCCTCGGTCATGTAAATGAATCTAATTGTTGGTTGAAATGACCAACGTTAAATAGCCATTTGCAATTCAGATGGATTAACGCAAGCACAAACTGCTCGAATCCGAAAGCTTTAGGTCACTAATGGCCACACATTTGGATAATGTTTCGCTGAAATACATTTGAAATTTAAAAAAGTGATTCAAAATAAAATGAAAGAGGGTTCGTTTTATCAAAAAAGTTCCTAGAGAAATTATATGCCTTATAGTGATTAACAATTAACACAGTAACGTTAATTTTTTATATTACATACAATATTAAATTTTGCTGTTGTTAGGGTTCCGTAAGAAATGGTAAAAAAGGAACCCTTTCCCACAATTACAGACTTAAGGTAACTAATCATAAGTAATATACCAACTAAAATTAATTAATTGCGGACTCCATCGACTTTTTTGGCAGAGTTGTAAAAAACTTTAACCACTAAAGAACCCTTTCGTTGTCCTTCTGTCTGCCCGAGTCCAACAATCAGACACAACAATTACAAACTTGATATAACTAATCGTAAGTAAAATACCAACTAAAGTTAATTAATTGTGACTTCTTCTACTTTTTTGGTAGAGAAGATAAAACCACCAAGTACTTTTTTAATTAAGACAAGCATTACAAACTTTATACCTTGCAAAACAGTTAATTACAAACTGTAAATCCACGAAAAATAAAATGAAGTCTGAAGTTTGTGACTTAAAATGAATTCAATTTCAGAAAAGAATAATGTTCTCGAACGATAAATAAATTAGTTTTATGTAGACGTCGATAGTGAAGCCGCGGATAAAACCTATCATGAAATTTTGTACACAAATTGTCAGGGATACAGAAAAGGGTATAAGATACCTTTTATTCAGGAAACAATACTATTCCCGAGGGATAGAAAAATTAGTTTTATATGATTAGTTTTATATGATTGTTAAGGGTACAGAAAAGGACATAGGGTGCCTCTTACCCAGAAAAAAATGCTATTTCCGAAGGATAGCAAAATTACTTTTGTGTGGTCGTTGATGACCATTGACATGTATCAATGACAATTAAAGTGAACGAAACAGCGGGTAAAACCTATCACGATATTTTAGATAGACATTGTCAGGAGTATAGAAAAGGGCATAGGGTACCTTTTATCCAGAAAAAAAATACTGTTCTCAAATGATAGAAAAAATAGTTTTATCTGATAAGGTCGTCAGTCCTAAGACTAGAACAACCCACATCCTTAACTATTTCTGAACAATAATCTAACCTAGGTCTACCTGTACCCCTCCTAACTCCCGTTTCTGCCTCTAATATGTCTCTGACTAGACCTTCATGCCTGAGAAGGTGTCCTACCAACCTATCTCGCCTATTTCTTATTGAATTCCATAGAGTCCTCTGTTCTCTTACGTTTTCTAATACCTCTTCATTTCTAACCTTCTCCATCCACGGTATCCTCATCATTCGCCTGTGACACCACATTAATGATCATTGACATTTATTTAAGACATCAACGCAAGCGAAAAGCTCAAAGTTCCTCATGCACGAATTTCCTAAATGTGGATACATTGTGAGCGTTTATTGTTTTGGTTGTTCCTCAAACAAAACGAAACTACACCAAAAGTAAACATCCATCATTTATAAAATCACGGTACTTGTACAATTCTATTGTACTTGGCCTTTTAAACAAAGAACCGAGCAAACTTTGTAGGTATTTTCAATTTCCATTCCCACACATGCCATTCATCAGCAATAGTCGCAAAACAAAAAACAAATTCCAATTCTAACCGCATAGCCCCGAGGAAATTTAATTAATCTCGAAAACTACATTAGCGAGGGGCATTCAAGAATAACAACAATAACCCAAACATCTGCTCAACATCTATACATCTAACTTTGTTTCGCAAATTGTGAATTACCTCCAGCACACTTCCCACAAAACTGATTAAGGTTACTTTGGTTTATTCGATTACGTTCAATATAATTTATCGCATCGCAAAATCCAATTTGCTACAATTAATAAATCATCTCTTCAAATCGATACAGCGCCTTATAGTGCCTTCAAAGAATGGACATTAGTTCCCACGAGGTGTATATATAATGGACCAAGTGATTAATAGGACATTATAGGAAGTGTCCGTGCAGTTTGAAATATGCCCAATATGAGAGGGCAGTGTGATAACAACTATAGAAATAATCAAATCGACCGAGCATTATTTGTAATGGTCGTCACCTATGGGTCAGAAAAACTGGTAAATGCCTAGTTTAGCAGTCACACCCGCGATCAAGTTGAATTTTTAGTATGTTGTAGAGGTGATTATGCTGATCATTTTAATTGCGCGAAAATGATAATAGGCAACAATACGGAATTTGGAAATGTATATGCATTGGTGACATCATTGTTTGGTTAGGTAGATTTATGACAGATTAGAGTTTTTTTAATGCTCCTGCTTCTGGGCTGATATGTTGGAACAATGTCATGTGGTTATCTTTATTCGAAATCATCTAGTTCCTGGGTATTAGCTATTTATCAGATTACCAGAAATCCACATGGCAATATTCATAATGTCGAGGCAATGTGATAAATAACTAAGTTCAAACTACTTATTATATATACAGTGGAATCCGTTTATAATGACATCGAAAGGAATCGACAAACACGTCATAATAACCGGACGTCATACAAAGCGGTTTGTGAAAAAAAAAACATTTTTATGTATGTATTTAATTATACACGTTATACACATACAAGTGTATTTTTTAATGAATATAATCTGTAATTTTTGTCTGCTTTTGTTTTTCCATTTTATTGTAAAAATAGTCTCTAATACTATTGTGTATAGAAGACATCGCCATGGTCAAATTATCGTTTTCAATATTGCTATTAACAAATCGGGATAATAATTCTGCAGCTTTTAATGCATCTTCTGCGGTAGGTAATGGTTCTTCCACGACTACCTCTTNATGAAATGAAAATTGCACGTTTATTACGTACACATTATACACATACAAGTGTATTTTTTAATGAATATAATCTGTAATTTTTGTCTGCTTTTGTTTTTCCATTTTATTGTAAAAATAGTCTCTAATACTATTGTGTATAGAAGACATCGCCATGGTCAAATTATCGTTTTCAATATTGCTATTAACAAATCAGTATAATAATTCTGCAGCTTTTAATGCCTCTTCTGCGGTAGGTAATGGTTCTTCCTCGACTTCCTCTCCGCCATCACTTTCAAGTTGTTCCTTAGCATTAATGTTCTGTACCAAATTGTCATCGGTGGGTTCTTCGGATGTGAGGAGAACGCTATCGATACTTTGCACTGTCGGTCATTATAACCGGACAATTTATTAAAAGTGGGTCATAATAAGCGATATGTCACTATAAGCGAAGCCATTATATCCGACTTTTTTATAAAGAATTTTATATGAAAACCAAACTTCGTAGTGTAATTACGTCATAATAGGCAGTTGGTCAATATAAGCGGCGTCATAATAAACGGATTCTACTGTATTTATTTCGCCTTTATCCTACTATTATTCATAATGCGCGGGCATTATGAAAAATGCCCCAATTTGTTACTTAGTCTACAACATATACAACTATTATTTCTCTTTCAAAATGGTTCATATAGAAAAGATATTGGATGGTACATATAAAACATAATCATCATTTTTATTATAGGGTCGTTAGTCCTGAGACGGATTGGACACGCACCTCCACTCTTTCCTATTCTGAGCTAATCTTCGCAGTTTCCTAAAACTAGAACATCCCACATCCTTAACTATTTTTAAGAAATCTTATTCTAATTCTAATCCAATCTAGGTCTACGAACTTTTCTAACCTTTTCCTTTCTGCCGCGCCCACTGTCCACATTTTGCACCCGTACAGGGTTGTGTTTCAGACATACATCTATAACAATGTGTTTCAAATTTAAATTAACCACTTGCATGCGTAGAACGGACTTCTATTTATTAAAGGCAATTCGAACCTGTGCTATCTTTTTATATTTCTTCTTCCATCATAAATTATCTGACTTCCTGGATACAAAAACTCAGCGATTTCATCTAATTTTTCGTTTCCTAGCTTTAAATTCTCTATTTCCCTAACTCGTCCTTGCTAGATGCAAATTTAACCGTACTGTAGATAAGAATAAAAAAATGTTAAATGTTAAAAAAGTTAATTTTAAAGAAAAACAATTGGAGTACTATACTTCGTTTACTTTCTCTAGCAACGTGCCCCTTCAAATGTCTTGGATGGGCGCTGGCAAAATCGTAGGTAGTGAGAAAAAAGCTCATTATACTCTCGACTCTTGTTCATTAAACATACTTTTTCATACAGTACCTGCCAAAAGTTTTGTTCAATCATCAATAGTAGTGCGAGTCGAAAACAAGCGTTAAAGCCTTTAATATGCCTTTAAATATAAATAAACATCTTGTTGATATTTTCAGTAGTAATTGGTGCCAATAACAGCACATTTGAGCAATGCAATTTTAGTGGATAAAATGGTCAATTTTTCCGTACAGTACTGTACGGATTGTACGCTCCGTTTGGTCGAGAGTTGTCTCCTTTCTTTTCTAGCCTAGTGCTATTCTTTTCTACTTTGCGCCGGTCAAACTAAAGGTCACATCGCTAGAGAAACTAAACGAAGTATATGAGACTTAACTGTAATAAAGGCTAAAAATTCCAGATCGAGGATGACACTAAAGCTTAATTAATTGCCCCTTAATTAATTTTGATTTTGTGCAGAATGTGTAATACCTGCTTTAAAATTATTTGAACATGATCTACAGAAACTCTTATTATTCCTTGACTATGTAAGTGCGTCTACTTTTTTCTTAAACGTTCCCCAATTTTTAACAAAATGATGGACACGCCACGCCGTTTGTATACGTCATGCAGCAAAGAGTTGGAGACAGCAGTTCGGAATTTCTTCTCCTCGGATCTTGAAACTCTCACGGGTGCTTTCTTGCCTCTCTAATGGCGATATTTAACTGTCGCAGCAGACCTTAAACGGTAGGCTTTTAATGAAACAACGACAAGAAGTTCTTTCCCGTCACGGACGATTATTTATTCCCTTGTCCAAGCCTAGTCGAGCGTGAAGCGCCGAGTGTATCAAAAGTTTTGTTCCGAAGCAAAACTGATGCTTTCACAGTCCCTGGCAGCGTGCCCTCCGGGACCGATATACCGTTTCCGACAAAGCGCGCATTTTGAATCATTCCTTGCCACCGACACCAGCGCCATTCGCTTCCCTTTCTAACCCTGCGTCATGTCTACCTACCCTTCAGCACCATCCACGCTGTCATATGTAAAACAGGGATTCAGCTGTCAGCCGCAAATTCGAATGTGAAATGGAGTATGTGACATGGAAAGTTTGTTAGCCCTTATCATCCGTGTTTATTTCTTTTCTAGGTTTTACTCAAACCGAAACTTTTTTGCTTTTCCTAAGTAGAGAGATTTCAATCACAACAACTATAACTTTAATATTTTTATTTACGCAATTTTCTTGAGAACAATCAATCAACGTCATAATTGTTTTTTTTTTAAGAAATTTTGCGGCACTCAATATTAATTATAGAAAACAACCAAAAATAAGGGAGTCTTTTTCGGTCCCGTTATCCATCATTTTAGCATCGTACCTTATGAAAATGCTGGTATGCAAGGGAAGAAAAAGTAGGGAAGGAACGACTGTGTATATAGGACACGAAAAATTAGAAGAAGTGACCGATTTTAAGTATCCAGGAAATCAGATAAATCAGAACGGAAGGAGTAGTTGAGATATAAAGCAGAGGATACTGCGAGGTCGAGTCGTCTTCATTAAAAACAACTCACGTCTCTGCTCGCGAACGATTAATTTAGAAATTTGAAAAAAATTCTTACAGATGTATGTTTGGAACGCAGTGCTGTACGGGTGCGAAACATGGACGCTGGGTGTGGCGGAAAAGAAAAGGTTAGAAGCCTTCGAAATGTGGTGTCATAGGCGAATGACGAGGATACCGTGGATGGAGAAGGTTAGAAATGAAGAGGTGTTAGAAAGAATACGAGAACAGAGGACTCTAAGGAAGACAAAAAAAAGCAGGCGAGATAGGTTTGAAGGTCTAGTCAGAGAGATATTAAAGGTAGAAACAGGAGTTACGAGGAGTAGAGGTAGACCTAGATTAGACTACCGTTCGCAAATAGTTAAGGATGTGGGTTGTTCTAGTTTTGGGGAAATGCGAAGATTAACTCAGAATAGGAAGGAGTACAGATGCGTATCCAACCAGTTAAGACTGTCCTAAGGGACTGACGGCCTTATTATGATGATATTAAGAAATTCTCTTAAAAATTCAGTTCCATAATAAAAGGCCGTAACTTTTGATTGCGTTGACTTAAAATTTTGGGTTTTCCACAGCTCCAAAGGATTGCAGACCCGACCATTATAAAAATCTCTTTACACTTTGGAGTGAAAACGTCATGTATCCATTTTAATTGAATGGAAAACAAGTAACAAAACCAATTTTCTTCCAAAATGTTGGGGTAAAAGCTTTTTCGGAAGAGAGGATCCCTATGAACGCCTACCCGGGGTTCGAAATCCTAACATCACCCCTGACTATATTAAAAGGTTATATATAGTATAGTCGAAATAGGAAGGCAATGTCCCCAATAAATAGTGCACACTAAAGGCATATCGTTTTTCTCGTTCTTACAAACGGAAGGTATCCTGTCTTCACTCTCTAAACACGCCTCCTCCACAGCTGCGTCGAGACCTGCACCTACGTTTCATAAGAATCAATCGAATAAAATGAGACGATCGACGACATGCTTGTCTTATCATTTGTACCTACATAAAATGGGCAAATTTACAGGGTCGGCTTAAAGTTGGTGTATTTGTGCGAATAGTCATCTCTCTACATATACCGTTTAAGTTATTTTTTCGTTGTAACTATTGTTGTCGTTGTTTTTGTTGGTGTTAATGTTGTTTTTATTGTTATTTTTGTTGTTAACTTTCAACGAAACTCATTCAATCTGTTTTGATGTACAATCGAAATTATGTAAATATTATTGCATTGAATTATCTTAGATCTTTTTCACCATACTGTAGCACGACTACTACCTTAAGCCGATCCTGAAAATGTGCTCATTTAATGTAGGTACAGACAACAAGACGAGCACGTTTTCAACCGTCTCATTCTATTCGATTGATTCTTATGAAACGTAGGTGCAGGACTCGACGCAGCTGTGGAGGAGGCGTGTCTAGAGAATAAAGACAGCATATCTTTCGTTTGTAAGAACGAGAAAAACGATATGCCTTTAGTGTGCATTATTTATTGGGGACTTTGCCTTCTTATTTCGACTGTACTATAGTAATTTCATATCCATTATGGCTCCCTGATACGATTATTCAATAAAAAGAATCCTAAATATTATCAGGTAAAAAATTTTTTATTTCTTCATAATATTCCCGATGTTTCGCCCCTGGGTTTGAGATCTTCTTCGACTGTTAATTGTAACGTACAAGTAATTTTGGTTTAACTAAATATTTTTAAGTCCATCCAAATTTAGGTTTTAACAATGCAGTTGCTACGATAAAATTGCGAACTTATCCTTTGCAAAAACAACATGCGCTTCGTTCGTGTGAAAGACAGTTAATTATGGCATCGCAGATAATCTGATAAATATGCAGGATTAACAAGAGTTCCGAAGGCCGTAATGGGATAAAATTACGCCCGAGTTTCCCCTAAATAAATAGGATCGCTTTAAATAAGTAAAAAACTGAATCGTCGTAGAAATATTAATTGCAAACTGGGGCGTTACACACAGATGTGACTCCTATCCGATGTAGAAAATCTGGGATAAAAGTTTTGCGCCTAGCATTATTGCGAGGAAAAGACGAGAGAATTACACGGAATGATGTAAGTAATATCTTTTGGGGAACGAAGAAGCGCGGATATTTTACAGCTTGGTTTTAATAAAGCCTGAGACAGTCATACGTAAGCATAGAAAATCTACTGCGTCTTTAAAAGAAATTTGTTAGGATAATACAATCCCGTTCTTAACTTCATAAAGTTAGCAAACGGTTCTTTCTAAATATAAATAAAATACGAGGAAAAACTTGGTTTAGAGAAAAGTATCCAGCTTTGCATCAACTTTTTGACGTGACAACGTCTTATAATTTGATGGAGCCGGCTGCACGCACGAAAAAACATAACTCATGCGGCGTTACCTCGCTCTGAGGCGTTCCATTTAAGGCTTGAAGTGCAAGCGAGAGCGCGGAACGAGCGACAAAGAGTCACAATCGGCCTCCGCGTTCGGCAGCGTTCGACATCTGTCTTTCTCCTACTTGAGAGCGATACGTCCGCGTGGACAGCTGCTATACAATAATACATTTCCATTTACCTCCTTCTCTATATCCATACAAAGTATCTATTAAACAAATCAAATTAAAATTTTCTTTTGAAAAATGAAACCATTCCATCAGTATTTTCTTATGACGTTGTCACGTTCAACTATCGTCAGTAAACAACCGATTTTCTAATTTTCTTTAAATCTGGAGTCATACATCTGACGTAAAAAGCTTAATCATACAAAACGTAAGAAAAATGGACTGTACTTTTCTAGTTTTGTTGAATAATGTAAGTTAATTTTCATTTTTTATTATATCAGAATTATACAGGGTAGTTCAATAAGCGCGCCTTGCTCTCTAGCGGCCTTGCCGTTGAAATTGGAAGAAAATGTTTCCAATAAAAAATGTTCCTGTTCCAATGGGCCATCTGCGATAAATAATTTCAGAGATGATGGACTCCCTGATACACCGGAAGTATACATTAGCTGCCTTATTTTAAATGGAACACCCTATATATTGTTAAATTTTTAAATTCAGCATCGATTTTAATGTCTATAGTTTGTTAAGCATATAGTTTTTGCCTGCACGATATTTTTTTGGAGTTAATAATTTCTAGAAAATTTCACGTTTGTAGTAACTAACAAAAATTTATAATGTGAAAATGAAAGGTTTACAATAACAAGGGTACATATTTTATAATTCATTCTAAATAAAGTTTGTTCCCAGTATTGTTTATATCGGAGTTTAATTCACTTCGACGATAAGCCTTTTTGAGAAAATTCTGCTCGTGGAGTCACGGCAATCTATTATGACATTAAGTGTTTGTGTTGTGTTGGGTTTCAGTAATTTTATCAATAATTCGAATGAACATGACATAATTTGTTTTCGCCATGCCGACTAGGATCTATCCGTTTTCTCTGCACATTACAAAATAATTAACAAATCGTAATTATTTTGAAAACCGTCAAGCGTATATTCTAATATGCCTTAATAAAGTCCAAAAAGAATTAATTTTGCAGCCGAGGATGTCAAAATGAACATAGCTTCCGATTTGAAAAAAATGAGTTATTGATGTTTGAAACATTTAAAATTTGAACATTACTAGTGTCATGATTTAATGTGCTTTAAAAATTTTTAAGGAAAGTCAGGTGCGTTTATTTAATTTAGAAATTCAAAAAAGGTTGTTAAAGGTGTATGTTTGGAGCGCGACGCTGTACGGGTGCGAAACATGAACAGTGAACGTGACGGGAAAGAAAAGGTTAGAAGCGTTCGAAATGTGGTGTGTTATCGGCGAATGATGAGGACACCATGGATAGAGAAGGTTAGAAATGAAGAGGTATTAGAAAGAATAGGAAAACAGAGGGCTCTATGGAAATCAATAGGAAATAGGCGAAATAGGTTATCAGGACAACTTCTCAGGCATTAGGAGTTAGGAGGGGTAGAGGTAGGCCTAGATTCGTAAATAGTTAAGAATGTAAGTTGTTCTAGTTTTAGGGAAATGCGGAAATTGGCTCAGGATAGGAATGAGTGGAGGTGCAGTCTTAGGACTAACGATCTTATGATGATTAGTTAGATATATCTAATCCAATATGAAAAATTATTTAGCCAAAATGGACGAGCAGTGTAGTAATGTTTCGCTCATACGATGGTAGTTACCCATATAACGACAACGTAACAAAACCAGTCGATCAAAAGAATAATTTGGCCTCTATCAGCTTAATTACCGCTGTGTGCATGGTGTACTAATCCAGCAGGAGGCTGGGCAAGCCGGGCCGCCACATCACGATCATCCATTTGTAACCGACTGCTCATAATTTAACCAAACCAGAGAATACAATCCAATCAAATCGTATTCGTAACTACCCCAAAAAGCCAACAGTAATTAACGTAATTTATAATACAAAGCGGGCCCGACCGATTACGTCATTAACGATCCTACAACGTTCAACCCGCACCATTCACATCCACTCGTGGCTTTACCAACGAAATAATTAATTCAGTTGAAAGGAATTCACCAAAAAATAATATATAGATTACTTACACGGAGTCTGATGTTAAACCGATCGTTGTTTCAAGGAGGTATGTGCCAACACCCTACAAAATAAACGACACTTATTAAACAAAAAACAAAACAACATGAAGAATTTACTACAACAGATCGTGATTGTGTTCCAGAAATCTCTGGAATAGAACGAGAATGTGAAGACTAAATTGTTAGTCACAAATATAACTTTAAATGCAAAAATTGTAAAAACTGAAGCTCAAAAAGCATTTCTAGCAAATAAATTATTATTTTATATTGACAACCTTTTCTCCATTTTTAATTTGTATTACTGAAGCATTCGTCATTCCAGGACTACAACGACGACATTCGCCAGGAGCAAATGTGGGAGATGCAGGTATTATCAAGTCAAAGAAACAACAATAACAAATGTAATGATGGCATTGCTATCAATCAAAATTTATCGCTCGACTGCCCGCTAGATGATAGTCTTGACGGGGATGCCATGGAAGGTACACCAGACAGTTCAGCCGAGGACCATCCAGCAATGAGAGGGATACAATCAGGTAAGTAAAGAACCGATTCTCTTACTGTTTTTTCCGTAATCAATATGTATTATAAAAGAAAGTGTACAATGTGCGTGCCGCTAAAACACAGAAATGAGTCTCGGTACGATCAAGGGAGTTATATGGTGTGATAACCCTTTAACTCCCATCCACTAAAAAAGTTCCCATTTTTGCCTGAAGGGCATGCTATTGAATATAGCGGCTGGAAGTTTCGCCCTCTAGAAATTTCTGGAACAGTCCAGGACATTCGAGAGTATTCGAAAGCATTCCACAATATTCCAGAAAATTCTGGAATGTTCGCGGACATCCCAGCTCTTTATGGAACATTCCATAACACTCTGAAATGTTGTGGAATATTGTGGACCATTCGAAGATTTTTTTGTATAAAGGTACCTATTGGTAGAGTGTATGTAAAGCAAGATCCGTCATCGGTTAGAACGTTCTGGGTCATCTTGGAACATTCTGGAATGTTGTGGAATGTTCGGGAATAGTCTCAAATGTCCCAGATCATTGTGGGACGTTTCAGAACACACTCGAATGTTGTGAAATGTTCTAAAACATTGTAGACTATTCGAAGCCTTTTTTGCATATGTCGGGCTACCTATGTACCTCTTATACTTTAAAGTTTATCCTTTTATTTCAACTACCACAACATGTCATATCAACTCCCTGAAGTCGGGTACCCCAGATAATAATGAATATAAATTCAACACTGCTGACTTTAATCTGATGTTAGACGAAGTGGTAATGTTTTAATAGTTCAATTAATAGCAAATATCAGAAGATAGCGACATATTTCCGTAACTCGATATTACAGAAAAGTGCTTATATGCTGCATCTTCGGTGTGTGCTGATGAGATCTTCTAAGATCAAAATTGATATTCACATCTGATAGTTCCGATAAATTACTGATCAAGAATTTTTTATTATTTAATTTTTGTGTAGGTGAATTTAAAATAAAAAAATATGAAGACAAAAAGTTTTAATTTAGGTTTAAAGAATAAAAAACTTCTAACGTTATATACCTAATACACAGTCAAAATAATCAGTGATCTACAAGAATCCTTACTAGAAATAAAAAAATTGTCTGGGTACTTACCATTAATTCAGTTCTTCTCTACCATTCGTTGCTCTCCGAATCTGAAAAACAAAAGAATGAGATGTAAATATTGTCTTTCTAGCATCAGGACGATGTCCAAATATTATAACAAAACTTAAAAACTTCAACCTACTACTTATAAAAATAAGGCAAATCATTCATTTCATAGAACATATATACCTACCTCTTTGTTAACATTTTTTCTTTTTATTTTTGGGAAAGATTTTAAAATAAAAATTATTTAGAAAGCTGCTTCCACTTGAAATAAAGTTGTTGTTATTTATCATTTTATTTAATTTTAATTTAATTTCACGTATTGTTTATTTGCAATATTAATGCAATCTTAAATGCAAATTTGTTATAAAAAAAGTATAATTTTTTCTGTTAGTCCGATTGTTACCTTTAAAATAAAAAATATTCCTACGACCCGAGGAGAGGATATTACGCGTGTTTAAAAGGGCCTATAAAACGTCTCACCGACGACGTTTCGACAGCTTGTCCCTTCAGTGGGCAATCCCATCAAAGGGACATTATTACGGGCGTCACGTCTTGAATTTATTGATATCAAATCATTCAGGTAGTAAAGTCCTTCGTGTCCTCCATTTCCCCAACATAAGTCGTAAAAATTTGTGGAAATTCCACTAAAATGTTATGGCTTTACTTCCCTTTTATCACCTGGATATCTTCAGAAAGAGATTTATGACGTCAACGCCTTCTCGGACACACACTTAAGAATTTTATTGAGCAGGAATTCACGAGATACTTCATACGAAATACACCATTATTGTTTAACCGATCAAACAAGAAAAAAAGAGAAAAAAGTTCTCATGCATATATTTTTAGCATTTACATTAACAATAATTAAGGTAAAAGACCCAATTATTGACACTGGCCCAGTTTCTGACAATTTTAGGTTTATGTTGAATTAAAAAAAAAAAAAGATCTTAAGTGGGTTAATAAATTTTTTAAAAATTAAAATAAATTTATTCTGTACCTAATTAATGACAAGCACAATAATAAAAAATAAGAAAACTTAATAAAAAACAATCTTTAAGTGTGGAGTGACTGCGGAAGCCATTTTTTAGTTATGGTCTAAGCAAATTACGGAAGCGCGTTCGACGATTCAATCAGTGAAATAATCATTATATAAGTATAAAAATATAATAAAATATATATAAATTGTTTAATAATGAACCATTATTTAGTCTAAAAAATCAATAAATCATATTAAATAAAGCTTTATTAATAAAATATAAGTGTCAATAACTAGGCTCAATTTTATAGGTATGTCGCAGTTATTGACACTCACATTATTACCTCTTACTCAGCAGGACATTTGTTTGTTGACATCCATAAAATGTTTCAAAATTTGTATTTATTATGATTATTATGATTTGATATACTATTTTCTGTAATTACAGCGATAAATATTCATTTAATATTTTTGTGAATAAACTAAACATTATATTCACTGTTATAAATAATTCTTTCAAATACGAAAATGATTGTTGTAAAAGAAATTTCATCTTTGTTAGTGTTAAAATGATTATTACTATGATAATTTTTACTTTCAATTGAATTATAAATTTTATTGATGATACAAATACATATTTTTGTTTGTTATTTTCAGGAGTTAATTATTTTTGTTAAAAATAACAATATCTTACTTATAATAAATATTTAATTTATCTTTAATGAATACTTAATTACTTACAGTTTATTTAAACTTGATAATACATAATTTAACCTAGAGAGAATCATTATCAAATATGAGTGTCAGAAACTAGGCCGATGGCAGTGTCAGAAACTACAGCACAAGAAATTTTAAGTGTCAGAAACTGGGTCTTCAAACATCACTTTTTAAATCATTAATTAAAATTACTAATTCGCTTCAAATAATTATATCGCGTATATGAGTTTTTCTAGAAACTCTGAACTTGTTTATAGTATAAAAATTATTTATTCTAATTAAATATTATTTTAGTTATCGTAATATAATCTCAGCTGTCACTCTTAGAGTGTCAGAAACTGGGCCTTTTACCTTAATCCTTGTTTTTTGGAACTTTGAATTTAATAAAAGTAGTTACAACCCCACGAAAGAACCTACCTAAAGGCCAAAACTCTAGCGTCCACTTAAACCTGTGTAGTGTATTGGCTTAGTTCAATCCAAACGAAGCTGTCAAGCCACAGATAAAACTAGTAACAATGAAAAATAAATAATTTTTAACAACCAATGAAGAACAAGATTTTGATAATAACCTTGTACATATATATCTATGTGTAATGTTTCATAAAATACAATACATTACAAATTCAATTTACATTTCTATTACCGTATTAATTGTGTATTTTTGAAGTACAACTGATTGAAGCAGAATTGATCGATTGTGGTTGATAATCAATTAGCATGTTACAAATAGACTACCAATTAAGAACATGTCAAACAATCAGGTTACTGATTGATATCTTGAGGTTAATTTGCGGTAAACACTGGGTTATAGAATGTGTCCCGTGATATCTCTAACAATAGAAACATGGGTTTAGTATAATTATGGTTTTGTGGTATTTGCTTAATTTAAATTTCAAATTACGCATTATTTACAAAACGAATCGTTAACCTCATAGAGCAACATTTATTGATATTATTTTATATTATTTAATTTATTATTTTTGATCACCATATTCTATTTTTGGTCAAAGATTCAACATCGAATCTTTCATTTGGAACACCCCTGAAGATACTTTTCGAACCTGAAGACGAAACATTTAGGCATTTGATTTAAAGTAGACCACGGTAACTCAGCCCAGAACCATCTACGAAAGCCCACACAACCTCAAATAAAGGTTCATTTATAAAAAGAATCAATTAATCACTAACTCTATGGTTCTGATAGCTAATAGTTGTCCTCTAATTAGTTCGATGACTCTATTAGCTTTAAAGAATTTTGTAGAACAGGATGGAATATCAGTCGGTTCAAAATTTAACAATTTGCATTCGTTATTGTAAAGATAATTGACGCCTTGATCCACAATACCAAGGGGTTTTAATTAAATTTTTCAATGCCGTCCCGCTCCAAGCATCCATTTGGCGGAAGTTTTTCCAGGAAGTGTGGTTTTATTTTCCTATTAATGTTGACTGAGTTCATTATCTTTCCGTTTCAGAAAAATCTACATCATAAACGCCTTCCAATGAAAGCCAGCGTCGGCCGCAGTCGAAACTTAGCGCAATTAAATTATCTTACGTAAGATACACAAAATTTCCGGACGAGAAATTAAAAATTCATGACGGTAAAATTCACCGGCTATGTCCGATGTTGAAAAGCATTCAATAGTGAGAACACGCCGAACCTCGGGCAAAGAAATTTAAAATGTGTTTAACTTCAAAGTCTTGAAATGCCTCGAGCTTGACACTTCTTCCTTTTGTACTACGTACGCCTACACAGCACCCTTCACCACTTGACTCAGTTTACCTTCCTCGATCCGCTCTTTGCGCTT
This sequence comes from Agrilus planipennis, assembly GCF_000699045.2. Lineage (NCBI taxonomy): Eukaryota > Metazoa > Arthropoda > Insecta > Coleoptera > Buprestidae > Agrilus > Agrilus planipennis. Next base: position 74,542 of record NW_020439479.1, on the reverse strand, counting down.
CAAGTTGAGCAAACTCTTACTTTTCTATGTGCATACCTACCTACGCTGCGAAAATTTCAGAACTAACAAAATTTTAATGGCTTGTTTGAATTACTTAATTATATTTTATCGTCGTTTTCTCTTTTTGTTTCTTTTTGCTTTGTTATATGATCGTAAAGGAAATGTAAACTTCTACAGCGGAAAATTGTTTTTTAAATTACTATTTCAATAGAGTAGGATCTAAGGTGACCTAGACGAGACATTACCCCTACTCAGGGGCTCCACAAGTGCCCCCGCATTTCCATTATGTAAAAGCGTAGAATATGTCTCTAAGTAGCCCTTCATGATCAGAGAGGCAATCTTCCGAGTGGCACATGCCGGCGTCTTCTTGCCCAAAAAAGGGAAGAATGAGCAAATCCAATGTGAAAACGATGCTCATTGTCTTTTTTGACATGGAGGGCATCGTCCACCGTGAATTTGTTCCTCATGGACAAACCGTCAACGCCAAGTTTTACGTGGAAGTGCTCAAGAGACTCAAACGAAGGGTCAATCGGGTCCGACAAGACATCGCAGCCGACTGGAAGTTGCACCACGACAGCTACCTGACCAAGGCCGGCATCCCAACGCTTCCGCAGCCGCCCTACAGCCCAGATGTGCCCCCCACATGCCGGACTTTTCTTTTGTTTGCTCGCCTGACAAGGCCGATGAAAGGCAAGCATTCTGAGACGACAAAGGGGATCCAAGCAGCATGCACCGCGGCTCTTAAGGCTATTCCAAAGAATGCCTTCCGTGACGCCTTCAATGCTTGGAAATCGCGCTGGCAGCGCTGCATCGACACAGAAGAAGCCTATTTTGAAAGCTTTTAAAGAATTGTAACGATTGGCCCATTAAATTTTTTTAAATCGACTCAGTCCTATTACTTTCCGGACAAGCCCTGTATGTCTCTAAGTAGCCCTTCATGATGATGACTATTGGAAAAAACCCTTTCGTCTCTCCTTCTCTGGATTATAATTAGACTGTCCATGCACTTGTGAGAAAACACTCATGTATTGCAAATTCTAAAGGAAGTCAACGTTTCGAACTTCGACCGAAAGGACTTTGAGATAATCCTCGATGCGGATATTACATCCTTTGAATATATGTTAATTAACAGAATCTCCGGACAGGATAAATTGTACAGAGGACCCTGGATTATCGGATTATTATTAATATGTACCTTAAACATGTATAATATATTGTAAGGTTCGAGGATGTAATAATTCTGGTGCTTATGCGCGGTCGCATCCGTGGCGGTGAATTTGTTTGCGAACAAAATGGTTTCTAATGCTTCATAAATCTTCTGAGGTTCGTGATTTTCAACGTTAACGAGGCCCCTTTGATATTCAATAGTGATCAGAATAGATGTGTAACATTTGTATACCATACGGAAAGCATGTCAAAAACTAAAAAGCGCCACGCTAACCAAGTAAATACGGCTTAAGATTATGTAGGTCAAACAAAAAAAAACAGCTTTCTCGGAAACGTAAATATATTTTTAGGGGCACATAGATATATCGCATTTCAGGTTGGAGAAACAAAAAAAGGCTTCTTAAGATACAGTGCAAATAGTAGCCAATGATATATAACATTTCATCATCATCATCATAGGGTCGTCAGACTGGTTGGACACGCACCACCACTCCTCCCTATACTGAGCTAATCTTCGCATTTCCCTAACACTAGAACAACCCACATCCTTAACTATTTGTGAACAGTAATCTAACCCAGGTCTACCTCTACCCCTCCTAACTCCTGTTTCTGCCTCTAATATGTCTCTGACTAGACCTTCATACCTGAGCAGGTGTCCTACCAGTCCTCTGTTCTCCTATTCTTTCTAATACCACTTCATCTCTAACCTTTTCTACCCACGTTATCCTCATCATTCGCCTATAACACCACATTTCGAAGGCTTCTAACTTTTTCTTTTCCGCCGCGCCCACTGTCCATGCTTCGCACCCGTACAACGCCGCGCGCCAAACATACACCTTTAATAACCTTTTCCGAATTTCTAAATTAACCGTTCGCGTGACTTCTGTCTACTACCTGACTAATAGTTTTGTGAAAATTTTATCGAATTGAATTTAATAGGTACTTGAAATAATTTAATTTATATTCTAAATTAGCTCTGACTCGCGACTTCATCCATGTCAAACTATCAAATTGTTTATAAAAAATACATTGGTTATATCCAACAAAAATGAACAAAACAGTAACCTAAATCACTCCTAAAAACCTTCTCCTCATGTCGGTTTTATTAAAATCAGCAAAGCCGTTTGGGTCAGTCAACAGGGACAGTTTAATCCTACCCTTGCAACAAACTTTTGTCCTACCCTTTAGTTTAAGCTTGTACATGTAGGTATGGTCTTGAAGTCGATTTTTTTTTTCTAAATTTCAATTTTTAGTGTATATACTTTTTGTTTTCGTCGATTTTTTCAAAAAGCACTGAATCAATTTTGATAAAATTTATATGTAACTACCTCCGAAGCATGACCTCCTAAACAAAAAAAGAATAATTAAAATCAATTCATAATTGAGGGAGTAATCGCGTAACAGACATACAAAGAAAAACCTACAGTCGAATGAATGATAATTACTTCACAAACTTTAAGAAAAGCTTCGTCGCACTCTCTTACTATAGGGTTGTTCGGAAAGTCATTTCGTTTTTTCCCGACAGAGGATTTAATTGTATTCTTTTGCACCCAACTTCACATTTAAGCCGTATAATTTTTATATGCTTTGAGAGCTCATATAGCAAGGCTTGTGTGTGAAAAATTCCAATTAATTCTACGCAGTAGTTTTTGGTTGGTGCCCTTTTAAATATGGAGAGCGATAAGCAGCATTTTCGACATATCTTACTGTTTTACTACAGAAAGGGTAAAAATGCTGTTCAAGCCAGAAAGAAATTGACTGATGTGTATGGAGAAGGTGTGTTGACAGTACGCCAGTGCCAGAACTGGTTCGCTAAATTTCGATCCGGCAATTTTGATGTCGAAGATGCACCACGTTCGGGAAGGCCGGTTGAAGCTGATAAAGACGCGATAAAGGCATTAGTTGATGTGAACCGGCGAATAACAACACGTGAGATCGGATTGAGGTTAAATTTATCAAATTCAACAGTTTATGACCACTTGAAAGGCCTGGGATTATCCTCGAAGCTCGATGTATGGGTTCCCCATGTTCTCACAGAGAGAAATCTGTGTCGCCGCATTGACGTCTGCGATTCGCTTCTCAAACGTCACGAAAATGATCCGTTTTTGAAGCGCATCATCACTGGGGACGAAAAATGGGTTGTATACAACAACGTCAAACGCAAGAGGTCATGGAGCAAAAAAGATGAACCGGCTCAAACCATTTCCAAAGCCGATATTCACCAAAAAAAGGTGATGCTGTCTGTTTGGTGGGATTTTAAAGGAATCGTTTTTTTTTAGCTTTTACCGGATAACACAACGATTAATTCGGAAGTCTACTGTCATCAGCTGGACAAACTGAATGATGCACTTCAACAGAAAAGGTCAGAACTAATCAACAGGAAAGGTGTAGTGTTTCACCAAGACAACGCGAGACCTCACACAAGTTTGGTCACTCGCCAAAAGCTTTTACAGCTTGAATGGGATACAATGCTACACCCACCATATTCTCCAGACCTGGCACCATCGGATTATTATTTGTTCCGGTCACTCCAAAATTTTTTAGACGGTAAAACCTTCACCTCAAATGAGGAGGTCAAAAACCTCCTCGATCAGTTTTTTGCCAGCAAAGACCAAAAATTTTATGAGCGTGGAATTATGCTACTACCAGAAAGATGGCAAAAGGTGTTGGACCAGAACGGTCAATATATAATTTAATAAAGCATTTGTTTATTATACGAAAACTGTCTTTCATTTCCACAAAAAAAAACGAAATGACTTTCCGAACAACCCTATATAAAGGTTTTTCAAGACTTTATCGGGATTCTGTTGCACTTACATTTATTTATGTTTGTATATTCGAATATTTCATAATTCGTATGGGAGGTAGCCCACATTATCGGATAGCTTGAAATTGAAACAGGTGATATTCAGGACAGAAATCGTTAATTAATGCTGTATAGGTATAGGGATACATCCCGGGGTTTGCTTGTAAATCATTAATATTATTTGAACATCAGACCATGCAGTCGAAATGGAACATGGAAGTTTAACGCCAGCAAATTGCTCAATTTACTGATCTACTGGACCATTCGCTGAAAATTAATATGTCCGAGGAAACCGAATGATATTGCCATTAGAAACATATCCGATACCGAACTATACAAACTTCGTTATTTATCTTCAAGTTATGACCAATAAACTGGAATCAAACAATGGTTTATTAACTCGTATTATCTCGAACTCGCAAACTCTTTCAAAATGTCTAACTATAATTGTTCAATATATATCACCCTAGAGATGTGATTTATTCGAATTATATATGTAAAACAACATGCGAAATATTCAGTTTTAAACACATTTATCTAATTAATTATTAATTTCAATCTGTATTTGGACAGTTTTTAAACAGATTTGTTACAGTAAAAGTTCCTTATTCGCGGATGCAATCGGTAAACAGAAAACATTATTAAGGGGATTGGCCGCAAATAGACAGCTCGTGCCTAATGTGAATTTTTCCGAAACCATGGGTTTCTATTCTAAACATTGTGATTAGTGTCCGACCGAAACTGGTTTTTACGACCGAAACCGAAACCGAATTTCGGCAATGGTGTCAGTTTCGGCCGAAACCGAAACCGAAACCGAAACTTCCTTATAAGGATCATGTTTTGAGAGAAAAATAAAGAAAACGTTATTGTAATCAGTCAGTTTTATTTTTTTATCTTTAAATCACATAGCTCTGCAGTCATTGACATTTTCACTTATTGATAATCAAATCAAAACCAACATAACAACCCCTCATTTAAGGAAATACTTTAATTGCGCCTTAAAAATACTTAAAGTAGGTGAAATGTTTGTTTGAGTAAGTGTAGTAGACTAGACTCATTTTTCTTTTGAAGATTATTCATGTTTTTTTTTATATAACATAGCTCTGCAGTCATTGACATTTTCACTTATTGATAATGAAATCAAAATCAACATAACAACCCCTCATTTAAGGTAATACTTTAATTGCGCCTTAAAAATACTTAAAATAGGTGAGATGTTTATTTGAGTAAGTATAGTAGACTAGACTCATTTTTCTTTTGAAGATTATTCATGTTTTTTTTTATATAATATTAAACATAAAATTACTTTTGTTATTGTTACCTAATATCACAATAGGTATAGGAACTTAATATTTAAGTAATAAACAAAACAAAATAAATCACTTTTATCTTAATTAAGAACAAATTAACTTCTTCTAAACTTAATTCGTCATGTTGAATGACACTAAACTTCAACAGAAACAAAAGGTAAACGACTAAATTATCAGATCATAATATTGTAAAAGGCGACGACTACTAATAATTTCAAGCAGGTACCTGTAATCGTTATTTCTTATTAGTATTCATAATTAAACAATCTTATGTTATGGCGAAATGTCTACTAATCTACTTCGCTTGGATGAAATTTAACGCGCCGAACATAACCGAGCAGAGCGCGAGAACTCCCGAACGCAGTTTCGGTTTCGGTCGTAGTTTCGGCAGGTTTGCCGCCGAAACCGAAACTCGTTCTTCTGCCGAAATTCGACCGAAACCGAACTTTCGGTCGGACACTAATTGTGATTAAACGCTGCGAGATAAATATTTGATTTTTTGTATGGTAATAGACAAAGATTTACACTAATTCACTAGTTAAACCGAAAATTAATATTGATTTTTATATGTAGACACACATCAAAAGTCCATAACGTTCCTGCTTTTGTTTTAGGTTCACCGTCAGACATTTCCACGACGATATCGTCATGTCCTGGCAATGGTATCCAACAGGGACAACCGATCGGTAACGGGGTGAACGCGGCGGCGGTGGGTGGTGGAGCTGCGGCAGCCGCAGCCGCAGCCGCTGCAGCTGCCGCAGCGAGCGGACGCAAGCGACCGCTGTTGGCTGCATCCGGACCACGGACGTCCATGACTCCCACCAAACGGACGGTCATGAGTCTTCTAGCACGAGCGCGTGCTGCTCAAGCAAAACAAATGCCCGCAGCTTTTCAAAGGGGTGCCGCAGAGTAAGTACAAAAATTATATGATTAAAATATAGCATAGATACTGGCATTTCTTCGGGTAGCTTTGAAAATCTCAAAAGTTCGTCGGTTTTGTCTGTAACAACACAGAATTATGTGCTTTGAGATTTAACACCAAAAATGAAAACACTTATACAATAGGATGCCTTAAAATAAACGAATATTTTATTTATTTTTAGCCTGACCCGAAAATATGTTAATTTAACATGTTTTAATATAACTCCCTAAAAGTCACTAACAAATTTTATGGTTAAAAATTGAATTTTTCTAATGCTTGTTGTTCTGTTTATTTGTGTGCAACATTTCATTTGATATTAAAATTTTGTTTACCTTCTTCAGAAATTATACCTGGCAAATGTTAATAATACTTCCAATTCATTATACATTTTTCCCAGCGTCAGTCATTCTCAACCAGGAATTCTACAATACGTCTTCATTTTAAGATCTTTCTCTCAATTTGCGAAACGTGTCTAGAAAATGTCTGTATTTAAATTTTTAAAGAACAACATCGTTCTTACATTTGTAAAAGACTAAATTTTTTATTTTCTTGGAAAAACATCATCTGTTTATTTTGCAAATTTAATTTTCTAATGGCAGGAGTACTCTCCTTACTCATTCCCATTCTCGTTCTCATAATGCCATCCATTCGAGATCTTTTAGAGATTTTTTCGGTAAACAACATTCACTTTTCATTCATATGCAAGTAATGTGATACAGTAGGATGAAAAACATATTGCATGACATAAACAAAGTAACTAAGGCGGTTGCTATACAGTTGCTATACAGTTACTATACAGTCTGATCAGTATTCCGAAAAATTTTAGGGAAAAGAATGTACATGAAAAAGAAGTAGAATGAGTTATCTCGCAACACTCAGTGATATACATTAACATGTTACAATACGTACAATTGACTTGTCTGCGTATCAGCTGTTACGAAGGTTACGAACAGGTATGTGTGTTTCGTCGAAAGCCTATATAAAGATAACGCTGTAACTGTTCTTAATCAGTGACAGCTCGTTAACTGGGGTACTTTTTATATATACTTTTTATATCCCCTACGTTGTGGTGCTATCACGAGGTGCACTTGCCAACGCCTCCAAATGTAACCCTTGAAATATTCTGGAATACTGATCACTTGAGGATGTGGGATGTTCCAGTTTTATGGAAGAGTAGCTCAGGATAGGAAAGAGTGGAGATGCGTGTCCAACCAGTTTTAGGACTGACGACCTTATGATGATGACTGATTAGACATAGTATATAAGAAATTCGAAACTCTCAATTCTAATATTTACGGGGACAAAGGGGATGAAGTGACCATATAGTGGTGCTTAGTACTGTAACATTAGTTTTTCTAATTAATTCTCCTGGGATCAGAATACCTCCTTATACTACGTGTCTCCCCTATTTTTAAGCATTGGAATTATATTGTGAGTACGTTTCAGTACTTCAAATAGCTTAAACTTACGTAGATAATTCTACAACAAGACACCTAGTTCTGGGGACGTCTTAACAAAGGTAATTACATTTTCTTTCTTTCATTTTGTTTAACTTGAACTCGGCGTTTTAAGCAGCGTCCTAATTTGAGAAACCAAAATCCGCCCTACCTCGCACAGAAAGTTTCTTTACATTAAGAGTTCCCTAAGCATTAGTTTGTCCTATACTTAAGAGTTTTCTGTCTTGGGTTACGCTTTTAAGGCAAAATTTAAGACGTAAAACAACAAGCTCGTCGAAAGATAATAAAAAGAAACGCTGGATTACTCAAGAATGTTTTACTTCTTATTGTTACCCATTTCTTTTTTCTTGTCATGACTTCGAAGAATGTAATGTAGTTGCGGGGCGAAGTGAGGGCTGCGGGCGGCACCTGTCCACTTTTATTTGTTAAGAGGGAATACTTAGAACACATTTTTTATACTTGTCAGGCTTTCAAGGGCGCTGTTTAATGGACAACAAATGTCATCGATTACCAAAATGTTACCGACATATCGGCAATCATATCATTGGCTTTTTCAGAAAATGCAAAACTAATGACCGAATCGCCAAGGAACTCAGTGAGTCGACGCAATTTAACAATTACCATTTAAACGTTTGTATATAAATTGCACACGTTGCACTTCTTAGCTAGTTTCAACGCTTATTCGGGTGTGCCCCTTCATGTTTACTAATATCCTATGTGTTGATTATGCAAAGTACACACTGGTGTTCTATTAAAGACTAAAGATACAGTACATTCTTAAAGGTGTATGTTTGGAGTGCAGCGCTGTACGGGTGCGAAACATGGACGGTGATCGCTGCGGAAAAAAGTTTAGAAGTGTTCGAAATGTGGTGTTACAGACGAATGATGAGAATAGCGTGGATAGAGAAAGTTAGAAACGAAGTGATATTAGAAAGAACAGAAGAACAGAGGACTCTGTGGAAGTCAATAACAAATAGGAAAGATAGGTTGGTAGGACATCTTCTCATGTATAAAGGTCTAGTCAGAGACATATTAAAGGCATATACATAATATATTCTATTTTTAGATAAATGCGAAGATTAGCTTAGTATAGGAAAGAGTAGAGGTGCGTGTCTAACCACTCTTAGGACTGACAACCTTACGCTGATGAATATAAAACAAAAATTAATACTTCAGTGACTGGTTATACGAGACCTTAAAGGACTATGTAAAGTGTGTATTTGTCTTATTATACTGTAAACGTTTAAATTCGATAAAATAGGTACCATATGAAGTGGTCACATCTAAAAGCTTACTTCATTCCATACAGTTCGTAGATTATTTATTATTTTACTCACTCAGTAATAGACTGTTCTTTTTTATTGCAAAGGGCGATCTTAGAATTAGTCCAACTTTATTTGTCGATTAATCAAATCCTAGTAAGTAGGTATATAAGTAAATTGCTAACTCATGACTTAATGTTCGTTAGTAATATAGTTTGTTTTTGTATTGTAAAAGACTAGTCACGAATAATTAAAAGTTTACACCGTTCTTTTAACCTCCTTGTAATTTTATTAGTCAAAAAGAGTATTTAAAATTCAAAAAAACCTAACGTTGAATAACATACATACATATGTTCCATTATCATGTTTTCAATATTGAGTAATGGAAAAGTTTATTATACATATTTCTCGGAAAATAACGTGATTGAAACTCTAAGAGTTTTGATTTGCAAACAAGGTTAAAAAGCGGATCGTCTTATTGAAAATTCAATTTTGTAATGGCACCATTCAATTCCAACTTCCCACACCGATCGGACCAAACCTAAACTTTGAAACAACTTCAAATACCCAAGATATACTCTTTTAAGTCTTTTATTTTAAACATTATGTGGATACGTATTTTGCCGTATCAGATAACAAAAACAAAATCCATCCTAAAAGTTACCACCCAATCTATCAATTTCTATTCCTTCTCCTTTTCGAGATTCTATTATAAAAATTAAGGCCAAGTTAAGTACAGTAAACAACACAAACTTTTCGCTTTAGTTAAAAAGCATCTTCAGAACAGATTGCAAAATTATTAACTTATCCTAAAGAAGAATTATATCAAAGGCGAAGTATCGGTGCTATCGTCTAAATAAAAACGGTTAGGGTTCCGAACCCTAAAAATAATATAATGTACCCATGTACTTCGTATAAATCTGTGCGTATAAAAACCTTTTTTTTTGTCATTTGGTTTTTTTGACGTGACAACGTCTTATAATTCGATGGAGCCCGGCTGCACGCACGAAAAAACATGACTCATGCGGCGTTACCTCACTCTGAGGCGTTCCATTTAAGGCTTGAAGTGCAAGCGAGAGCGCGGAACGAGCGACAAAGAGGCACAATCGGCCTCCGCGTTCGGCAGCGTTCAACATCTGTCTCTCTCTCTCCTACTTGAGTACAAAATATCTATCAAACAAATAAAATTAAATTAAAATTTTCTTTTGAAGAATGAAACCATTCCATCAGTATTTTCTTATGACGTTGTCACGTTCAACTATCGTCAGTAAACCGACTTTACAGACAACCGATTTTTTTTTTTAATTCTTATTCTTTTATATGAATAATTTTATAGACGACGACGTATTAGTGAAGGCGTGATGTAGAAAATTTGCCATTAATTCTGAGATTCTAATGATATTTGACAGGGTCCCTTTCAATTAAGAATATCGACTTCTCAAATTGAACCCACGACTCAGCTATCTACATAATCGGCACGTATCTACAGCTAACAGATAATGTTCTTGACCAAAAACGATCAGTTGAAGCTGACAGACGTGGACGGCGGTTTTAAAGCCGTTAGTTCTCATTAGCACGCTCAACGTAGACAGTTCGTATAAATCACCATTTATTTCCCGTTTCACTAACTTTTTCGAACTCAGTAAAGAGTCAGATAGAAGAATAAATACAAGATGTTCATGTATTTTCTATTGCGATGTTTCGTGACCTTGATTTGTCAACCAGTAGGCCGATGTTTAATAATATGACCGAATGTTTTCACGATTAGCATATGTTGGCAAGCCAAGGCAACGAAACGTCGCAAAAGAAAAATACGACAGCATTTGTAGGTACTTATTTTTCTGCCTGTTTCTTAACTGATCAGATGAGTTTTAGCAAACTGCTGTCATTATGCAGTTAGTCTTTTGTTTGTTTCTTCTGCAATGAAATAAAAAAAAAACAATAGAAAACTTTTGCGTAAGCGCCTGGAAGTCTTATTAACTCATAATTTTCCGGAACTTGGGATATAATTGTGCCGGAAAACAACCCAGATCGGAAGTACTACGTAACTTTGTATACGTACAGGTACATACTTAAAAGAAGAAGTAGCAAAACCCTGTCCCTATCTCCCCTTCTCATCTCGTAGGCAGATGTGCAGGTGATCCAACTTTACAATCTCATTCCGTTCGAGAGGGTATACCTATATGTAACAACAATGAACTGTTGTCGAGTTTTAAACGTATTTCCCTTGACTTGTAGGGAAGCAAAACTGAAGATATCGCACCGATGTCGACGTGTGTCGCGAAACACGTACCGCGCTTTCTACGACAAAAGTGCGCCATAAAAACCTGATAAAGTTTTATTGCCGGTTTAAATTANTAATTTTCCGGAACTTGGGATATAATTGTGCCGGAAAACAACCCAGATCGGAAGTACTACGTAACTTTGTATACGTACAGGTACATACTTAAAAGAAGAAGTAGCAAAACCCTGTCCCTATCTCCCCTTCTCATCTCGTAGGCAGATGTGCAGGTGATGCAACTTTACAATCTCATTCCGTTCGAGAGCGTATACCTATATGTAACAACAATGAACTGTTGTCGAGTTTTAAACGTATTTCCCTTGACTTGTAGGGAAGCAAAACTGAAGATATCGCGCCGATGTCGACGTGTGTCGCGAAACACGTACCGCGCTTTCTACGACAAAAGTGCGCCATAAAAACCTGATAAAGTTTTATTGCCGGTTTAAATTAGATTGCACGTTTTGGACCAATCTTAACGAATGGGTCCCGCCGTAGGTACGTATTCACTCCTTTATTCGTCCATCAACGACTAGGTATTACACCAAGGTATATCGAATCGAAATGGTAATTCTGGTTTAGAATAAATTTACCGAACAATAGTAAACGAAAAGCTAAATTAATCACACTGAGATTACCAATCAGATGATTTCTTATCACAACAAAATTAGTGATGAGCAAAACCAGGACTAAGACTGTCTTTACACTAGCAAGATTAAAACCAAGAACGAACGAACTAAACCAAAACTAACAATAATACCCAGAAATGTGATTTATTTGAAATACAGTGTAAACTCTATATAACGACACTTTAGGGACTGAACATCTTTCGGCGTTATAAAGAGTGGTCGTTAAATGGAGAGAAATAAAAGATATTATTTTACTATTCAATAATAATATGTATTTACCAATATAGTACACACTTTGCACACGAACATTATTATTCATACATTGCGTATAGCCTGTTATCTTCGTCTGATGTTTTTTGCTACTCCAATATTTTAATTGTATTTTGTTACGTNTCAAGATAAAAAATAGTCAATTAACTTATCCTACAAAAAAAAAATTAAATTAAAGGATATTAGGTTATGCGTAACCGAGGCTGTTCCAATAAACTGGAACTGCAAAAGCACGTCGCCCCGCAAAATTATCGATAGAACAAATGCCAATTCCATTTTAGAACGGTTCGAATTTCTATCGTGACCGACCTTACCGATAAGGTTAGTACTTTCGTGATGGTTCAAGTAGTAGAAATGTTTACATAATACCTACACACTACGACGACAATTTCTGAAACCATAATTTCTGATAAAAGCAAGCCCTTTTCAAAAAGCAGTAAACGAAGTAGGTCATTACTTTCCATCCCTCAACGTCATGAGACTCCCTTGAATTGTTTATAATTAAATCCTTTGTTAACTCCAATACAAAGGAAAAGAATGGGGTCGTCTCAATTAGATAAATTTTAAAAGTTTTCTTAAACGTTTAAACAAATTATTAATTATTTATCAATGCGTAATAGAACATACAAAGTAAGATTGTTAATACTACTACGATTCAAAGTGATTACGCTTAATTTTTGGCGAAAATAAATTCACTTTTCATAATCGCATAATGGACTGTGAAGGCCACGTTGCACGGTGCGTGGAGCATGGATCAGCACCCCACGCGCACGCCGCCGTCGCGAAATAAAATCAAAGGAAGCACTAGAACGCGCCTGTTCGTTTCAATCCGCGTCAGACCCGTTAAGGCCACGTTATACGGCGCGTGGAGCGAGGATTGGCATTCCACGCGCTTGTCGCCACCGTAAAATGAAGCCAAGAAACCGTTAGAATGCGCCTGTTCGCTTTAGACCGCGTCGAACCGAAGAAGGTCATGCTACACGGTGCGTGTAGCATGGATCGGCATTCAGCTCGCGCACCGCCCCCGTAAAAGATGTCAAACAAAACGCTAAAACTCGCCTATGCTTTTCAATCCGCGCCAAACCCGTTAAGGCGCGTGGAGCGTGAATCGGCATTCCACGCGCACACCGCGACTGTGAAAAGAAGCCAAAAAACCACTAGGACGTTCCTGTCCGCTCCAAGTTGCGTCGAACCTGATAAGGTCATGTTATAAGACGCGTGAAGCATGGATCAGTATTCCACGCGCTCACCGCCCCAATAAAAAGCTCTCAAAGAATGTGTTTCAACGCGTCTGTTCGCTCAAGGCCGCGCTGAACTCGTTACACGGAGCGTAGATTGGTAATCCACGCGCCGTGTAACCTGGGACTTTAATAAAACGCGTGGTCGAAATTCGACCAATTTACTTTCACATCAAATAATTAATATCTAGCACATTCCACGCTTATTCGAATTATAATTAACAGCACCTACTGATACATCAAAACAACCACAGACATACAATTGTTACAATCTGAATAATTCGCACGTATTCGATTGTGTTCCGATCGAAAGTAATTACTCGTGCGATATTCTTGTGTTGCGTTGCCGGTATATGTAAAATGCCGTATTCCCGTTGTATCCCAGGATATTCCGGGAAATTGTAGAAACGAACTGAAGGCGCACGCAGTTCGTTTCTAATGGTTGCAGCCACGTTTGCTAAGTGGGTAAGGGATATTCAAAGCGAAAATTATTCTCCATCGAAGTTTAGTACAATTAGTCAGTTTACATTTTACCAAAAAAATGTACAATAAATTGTTTAAAACCTGCCGAAAGTTTAAAAATTCCTACGTTAGAACGTGATGTACCAATCAACTCCGCAACTACCTTCCCTGTTTATTTAAGATCGTCACGAAAATCTTCACAAATTAGAAAATTAAAATTAAAATAAAGGCAATTACATATTGTCTTAAACAAAACTATTTTTATTAATTTTAAAGCATTTCTTGTTGTTTCCAAGTAGTAACTACTTAAAGCAGACCTAAAATTAATAGAAGTTAGTTATATATAGTTTAACTATATTCTGTAATGATAAAAATTCTTATTTCTTTGAGACAGTTTCTGAATCAACGAAAAGGTAATATAATAATTTATAATGATGAATTGATTATTGAAAGTAATTTTCCCTTATTGAAAGTTTAAGCCAAGGAAAATTGGTTTACCTACAAGACGTTATATTAGGAATAGTTTTGCATGTGTATGTTATATATAACAAATGGCGAAATTCAGGATTTTTGTCTCAATTAAAAAGCTTTCATTTCTAACATAATATGTTTTACAATGATTTATTGTAGAAAATGGATATTTGCCTGTCGATCATAAATGTACTGTTCATCGATTATTTACAAACATAAAATAGCCTGACCCTCTTCTTAAACATTACTATCTGAGAATGGTTCAATTGACGACTAGCATACTCCTTTAACTAACGCCCTTCAGAGGTTTTATAAGTATTAAAACTATTTCGTTAATATGCCCTCGAAACATATATAGGTACATATAGTTTTGGTACTAATGAGTATTCATTTCCAGGTTACTTTTCCAATCTAATTAAAATCAGGAAAAGTCTTAATAACATATTGACACTAATAACACTGTATAACAATTTGTTATTAATTAAATATCTTTGTTCCAGATCAGCATCTTTGGTACCATTACTTCGAGAAGATTTAGTAGGGAGCGCTATCAATTTTAACTTAATATAAATGTAAGTATTCGCAATAAGTAAGCAAAGATTTATTTATAAAAGAAAATATTATTTATTAAACTTATAACGCTCCTACTGTACCAGAATAATGTTTGACGATATAGTGCAAAAACGAATTAAATTTTGTTACTTACTATATCGTAGAATTGTGTGTCAAAGCACATTCTGTAATTTCGAAAAGCAATTTATTATATATTTCTAAATTCGCCATTAATAAAAACCCAACCATTAAAAAAAAATACTTGCTACACCAAAGCACAGTAATTAATTGATTTCGTTTGATCGAAATATACTGTGAAACAAACCTATAAAATTCTAAACGTAAAACTAAACCTCAATTTATAATACATTTTTGAAAGCATATTAGTAGATACTTCAGATAGTTTGTAATATATATATGTATAACCCATTTACCCTAAAAAAAACCTTTTCTGTGTCTAGTCAAGTCTGTCAAATCTTTGTCATCGCAGCAAGGATAAATCCAATTTCATAATCATCAGTAGACTTTAAAATGCTACATGTTTAAATTAAATAAATAAATAATGATGCTAGGCTAACCACGACACAAAAATTATATTATTTTTTTTAATATATGATTGAATCACGACTTACCTACTGCTTCCTTTTGTTCATGTATTTTGTTGAATTTCCTGAAACCAAATTTTACTAGTTACTAAAACAGAATATTTTATTATTGTATTATTGTTGTTGTAAGTAGGTACTAAAATTGGAGCAAGAAAAGAAATGCATAAGTACTGTACTGTAAAATAAACATCAATTAATTGTTTCATTTGTTTTGGACAAATGAATTGCTACATCGATTACCAATAAATAAAATTATGTAAATTAATTATACTATTAATCACAATTTGTAGCTTGTACGATAAAGGGCTCTTTCACCAAATTAAAATAAAATCTCATCAAAAATTATTGAGAAGTTATTTTCTACATAGGTAAATGTTGCAAGAAAGTGGTTATAATAATAATAAGGAATGTTTACGAAAACAGAATAAATTTAATGTTAAATTTTATATACCTAAGTAATTTTTATCCTAATATTGTACCTACCCATTTATGATAAGGGTAGCGTTATTTGTTTACGAATTATTCAAAATTCAATTGTTAAATGTTGCAATAAGGAGAAAGTCAAACACATCTTTGTCAAAAAATAATATTGTTTATAGACAACAATTTCGTATTACGTAGTATTATAAGGTAAAACAAAATTAAAATGTATTACTTATACGGTCAAGGAGACTGTAACAGTCAAGTTTAATTTATTCAGATATTTATTGGTTAATTTAAATAAATGTATAAAAAATATTGTTATGTTTAATGTGGTGATAAGGCTGTAACTAATTTTTGTGTGCAAGGACCAAATTTTTTCGCGCAATCTAGGCATTTCTAAAAAGCACACTAGACTAAGTTGAATATAAGGATATAATTGATGTCGCAGTTAAAAAGAATTCAACAACGAAGATAGAGTTTAAAAATGACATTAATGTGACTAGGGTGAAAGTTGCGCCGCGATTTTTTTTAAAGACTTTTTTATTAAGGTGTGATAGATTAAAAATATACCGAATATAAAATTTCCCCAGTTGTATCTTTTAACGTTAATAAATTATTAATCGTCCGAGAATTTTGACAAAAAACAGGATTAATTAAAAAAAGATGTCTTTTAATTATCTACGTATCCCCTCCCTAATACTTTCTAATCGAAGCACAACGCTTTTTCGATTTAATTACACAATTAAAGGCAACTAACTGAACTAACTCTAACCTAACTGTCAGAGGGTAGTTGGAAATTATTAAGATTATAACCTTTTTTCTCTATTTATAGATTGAATCGAAAAAAAAAGTGGTCCAAGTAAATAGTATTAGGAATGCATAGTTTAATGATAAATTTGTTTTATACTATAAACGCTTAAACAATTAATAACTTACTAGGGATAAAATATAATGCTGGGGTAATTTTATATTCCGAAAGGTACTTGAAGGGTAGGTAATCCACCCTATTACACGTTAATTGAAATGTCAATTTGAAAAAGAATTATATACAGTACCTTCACCTTAGTATTAATGTTTTACTGTTCGACAGTATTTAATGCCAAAATAAATTTAATACATCGTAGTAATAGAGAAAATATCCCTTTTATCATACATATTTATTAGTGTCAATAACATTGTTTACACTGCAAAATGACTACCTATTGGAATACTCACATGTGCTTTTCATCGAACTTTTATTACTTTAATACCAAATTCATTCCATGCTTCAAAAAAGTATTATTCGAAAATGAAAAATTGTACAAACATTTCACCAAAAACACAAAAATCAGAAAATTCTCAATTCCATTGTACAGAGTTCGTTTACCCAAACCTCGTTCATGTATGTCCAAATGTTTCCTCAAATTCAAATTATTGTAAAAAAATTCTTTTTAGGGGAAGAACCTAAACCGCGCAGTTGCTAGGCTCCAGCAGTATTAAAAACTATAAAAGAGGGTTAACTCAATAGGTTTCCCATGGAAAACTACCAATAGGCTTAGCAAACGAACAAACTAACCCCATGTAGCAGGGATATTCTAGTTTTTCAACCGTTTTTCCCTATTGTCCAAGCTCAGGATTAAAATGTACACGAAAATTGGTCATATTTGACGGGGGCAATATAACTCCACTATAGGGGTGAGTTTGACTTTATAGGAGTTGGTTTGTTTGTCCAATCCAAAGATTCGTTTGTCCAACTGCAGGCTTCTGTTTCTTCCCCTAAAAAACTTCTTTTGCGACATTTTGAATTTGAAGGGTGGACAAAGGAATATTTGTCANGGATATTTTCGTTTTTCAATTGTTTTTTCCTATTGTCCAACCTCAGGAACGTAGCTGTACGGAATTAAAATGTAAACGAAAATTGGTTATATTTGACGGTAGAGGGGGTATAAGACTCCATTGTAAGGGGTGAATTCGTTTGTCCAACCCAAAAATTCGTTTGTCCAACTGCAGGCTTCTGGTTTTTCCTCTAAAAACTTCATTTGCGATATTTTCAATTTGAAGTTGTAATGTACTGACCTTGATCAAACGAACTGGGCAATTAAATTGAGAATTTTCGGATGTTTGTAGTTTTGGTGAAAAACACCTTCAATTGTTCTTATTCGCAATACTTTCTTTGATCAATAAGCATATAAACTTTTTCCTGGATAAACGTGGACTAGTGAATGACAAACCAACCTAGTAAATTATTTTCGAACTTAACGTTTTGGGGGGTGCCAACTTCACCAATTCAAAACTCGTTTCTCGCGAATAGTTCCTGTTTGTCGAGCCCCTAATAAAGATCAAATTTACAATTTACTTTTATATACATATTGCCATAACGAAAGATACTAATAAATACTCAAATCGTTCTTCAATCATCTTCAATTCTTTTCCTTTTCATTAGCCATTCCGAACGCGTAAAAAGATACATTGTAATTCTGCGTCAGTCCTATTCTGACACGTACCGGAAACGACCTATATTCCGAATTTGTGAAATCCGAACTCCCCAAAAGTTCCTTCGTCAGCATGAATGAAATGCAACGAATTCCTTTTTAATCAGCACTGTAGGCGGCAACAGCCTTCATACCATAATAAAAGATTCACAAGATTATCTTTGAAACGTCTCCCTTGCCTACCTCTTCATTCCGTCAAACATTATTCATTCAACAAAGCCAGTTCGTTAATGCACCAACACTAAAACTTTCTTACGTCTACTCTAGACGATTAGTTTTAAAGAGAAGAATCTTTTTAAAAGTTAAAACTTAAATAAATCGAACGTCTGTTTAAGATTCTTTAATCAATAAATCAGATGAAATAACTTTTATCCACGGCTTCGCTGGCGTTGATGTCCTAAATACGTGTCGAGGATCATCAACGACCACAAAACATTTTTCTATCCCTTGGAAACAGTATTTTTTATATTAAAGGGACTCTATATCCTTTTCTGTACTTCTGACAATGTGTATACAAAACTTCATGACGATCGGTTAAGCGGTTACGGCGTGAAAACGTAATAACCAAACAAACTCACATTCGCATTTATCTGTGACATTAGTTAGGATAGAGTACGATCACTCGTATCTTCAATATTTAATATTCGTTTGATTCATTCTTCAAATGCTTATAAAAACAGTAATGCACGAGCCACTGACATCTTTAATTAATCGTACTTAAGTTTGCATCAAGTCATTCAAATGGGAATTGCAAAAATATTTCCAAAGTTGCCAAAATTGCTACCGAGTGTTCAAAAAGTACCTACAAGGAATCAAGATAAAAAAAGTAACTTTTTCAAAATTAATTCGACTATTTTGTTTTGTCTTTTATTGTTCCCATAATTATTCAAGAAGAAATTAATTATTAACTAAGACAGTAAACAATGATAAATGAGAGAAAATCCTAATTTTACATAAAATCTGTTCACTAAAAACACTTGTTTCTCCTACGCTTAATGCAGGCATTATCTACATTACGAGTCTTTTTTTAGTTTACTTATTACCTAAAAAGTCTTGATAATATCTTACATTATGGTGGCTAAAACCCTGACATTGATAACGACTTCCAAATCCAGTTTCTCATAAAAGGAAACAAAAACTATTTCTGTTGTATGAGATGATGTGCACATGTGAGTTTTATTATTTTACAAAGACAGCAAGGTGATATAAATATTTTAGTTTAATTTTAGTTTATAACTGAAATAAATATTTAAAATATTAGGAAACTGCAACAAAATTGGGAAAATTATATTTTCCAAAACATTGTCTATGGATAGAAGTATAATATTTATAAATACTAAAAGAAAAAGAACTTAAAGATTATAGACATACGGCGAAACGTAAATTTTGGCTGCAGATAACAAATATCATGAAACAGAAGAATTCTTTATAACATCAGTGGAGGCAATTGAATTCCTAAAGGATGAAGACGTGAATTGAAACGAAAGGGTGAGGAAGGCAATCAAGAGTATTTCTGATTGTCAAAAAACAATTACTTGCCTGTAAATGATCTCAAAGGTCAGAAAGTCAAGGTTAAGTATGGTTACATTCAAGTTTGTCAATTAATTTCTTCTTCGAAAACATACAACTTTTATCTGAAGCTTTAAAAAATAACCAATCAAAAATACTTCATGTTTTATTGTAATTATTTGTTTCAACACATGTATCCGCCGACAGAAATTTAGTTACTAGCGAACTACTTAGAAATAAAACCTTCTTCCTATTATCCAAGTATGGTACCTTAAAATTTGCCCATATAATGGGCGACTTTGAAAAGCAATGTCCAGACCTTATCGTTATATTGCTCTATACAAAATGATTATAAAATCTGTAGTAAACTCAGATAGTAAGCTAGTAAAAGTTATATTTTACAAGCAATTTATGCTACCCGTAACTAAAAGCCGTTAAAAATAATTTACAACAGTTTAAAACAACGGTTATGTCGCAACTGACCATGTGGAACAATAATAATCTGGTCCCTTTATATAGTATATAGTATCAATGAAACTTACTAAAAGGTACTAAATTTATTTATATTACCTCTTCGTAGTGGTTACTGAAAAGCATTTCTAAAATTTATGTACCCATTTCACATTAATTTCTCTTAAAGCCTTTCATTTTAATTGTTCACATAAGTCGGAAATGAGATGTAATAGAATTGGAAATTTTATTGACCTTCTTACCGAAGTTTTACTGAAAGTAGATAAGCACCTTTGAGAGTATTTTCCTAATACTGATTTTTACCACTTTTATAAACCCATATTATTCAACGTTTTGTTCTTAATTAAAAACCTCGTCAGGACCAAATTATAAAATCGTATTTCTCTCTAAAAATTGTCAACCATTTTTCTGCATCCACCATCGACGTTTCGCCAGCCATATATTTAATAAATTAGCTATTAAAAATAAACATTAGATTAATATTTTCTTTTACCAAATCATTTATCTAAACATTATCCTTAATTGTCCTAACATGAGCACCAAAGGACGATGATGTGTAGTTTCAGATATTTGTTCAAGTATAAATAAAAAATGAGCACTACATACTGATGGAACTAAATACAGAGAATTAGCAAACTATTTGGGACATTTGGACGAGTCAAGTAATGTAATGATGTGAATTGGCTGCCATTTTGTTAGAAATGAAATACAATTGGCTCTGTTTTCACGAAAACTTTATTTGTATTGATATCGGTCAATGACCAACTTGTCGCTAAATACCTGGCTCCAATTAGGTGATTGCCTGTTCAATGTTGGCTTTCAAGGTTTGTGGTTTGATGTGGTAAGCGCTAGATTTAAAAAAGTCCCGAAGGAATTATGAAATCTAGCGCCACCAGATCTAGCAATCTGACCGGTCAGTTTAAATCATCAAGACGGCAGATTACAGTCCCGAAATTTCGCTATTTGAAAATCTATACATGTAAACGATTGCTTCATCCTGCTGGAAGGCTCCAGGGTTTTAGCTAGGGTTGCCACCCGTACTTTATTTAAGGCCTTAAGTAAACATCGTAATTTTGCAAGGGATTATTCGAAATTCAGAGTATTTTTACATCAATAATATTGCACAGAAAAATGACAAGCCATATTTACGAAACAACCTGATTTCCCAAATCTGTTCAAAGTAGTGTCACTTTTGCTGTCCGTTCCGCCCAGAAAGAGTATTCTCTGTCATGAATGCAATGTGGCGGGACGACAGGAATAAAGCTTCATTAAAGCTTATTAAAAATGAATTTTTAGTTTACTTAAATCTTTGTTTGCCATGTTTAGAGGCTATTAATGTATTTAAGAGCAACAGCAATTTGTTACTGGCTGCTAGGTGTAACAAAAAATATGTTTTTAAAAACAAAAAATAAAATACTTTATTTTTATGCTGAGTACTTTATTTTTAACCTTTTAATCGAGAAATACTTTATCTAAAGCCTGAAAAGGTGGCAACCCTAGTTTTAGCAAGCATCATTTCGGGATAGTGCGATCTGCCGTTCTGACGATTTGACCGGTGTCCAGATCATCAGATAATCGATAAGATGAATTATTTATCAAAAAATAGCCCCCTAATCAATCAAATATTTTTTAATGCATATCTACATTTCAGATTTTGGAAATACTTTTTGTATCATTTGCTAAAATCAAAATCACACCTACACAGAGCGTACAATTAAAAACATATTTAATCGTATTTTTTTTTTAAAAACCCCTTTTATATATTTTTGTAGATAATAATAATAAAATCTCTAGAAAAATCTGGCTCTTACCAAAGGCCAAAAATGCTATTAACCTCGTCCAAATGTTTTTGTTATTTTCTGTATAAATTCGTTACAGTTTTGGTGTTAGTCTAATGTTAGACATATCGTAGTTAAATTTTAAAGCTTTATATACCTGTTATACATAATATACATTTAAATATAAGAAGCGTACATTCTCCTAAAAATCTCTACTGAATTATTTTGCTAGATGCGTATACTTGTAAACATTTTTCAAAATACTGTAACAGTGTATCACCTTTCGAAACTAAATGTAATTAAATTGGTAGATAATACTTATAAAAAATGTGAGCAATAGGTAGCTAGAGGAAAATACCGAGCTGGAGAACAACAAAATAGTTTATCACGTAAGAACATTTTAAAATTATTATCATAAAATACAAAATCTTTGAAATAAATGCGTGGTGTACTTAATTATTACGATACGACTTGGTATTTTCTTGTACTTACGGAGTTGCCTATTGGTTCTCGGTAAAGATACTTATAATAATGATACCTATTAATATTGAGATGATTGATTGAAAGATGAGGTCTAACACTGTTTTATCACACTTACCAATATTGTATCCATACTTGGTGTTTAAATGTTACATTTTAAAATAATGTCCTTGTGCTAAATCATAATTATAATAAACTGCAGCATTTACAACTGTTTCTTATTTCAAAAACACATCAAAAAACCCAATAAATAATCAGGAAAAAAGTTTTGTGTAATTACTTTTAATTAAACATTAAGGAAGCGATAACCTTTGCAATACCGTCAATGTACATACAAGGTCTGAACAAAAAGTATCGCGAATTTTGTTTTTTCAAAAATCATTTATTTATTCATATCTATTTTGTTCCTTTAAAAGTAATTCCGTACAGACGACATACACTTGTGCCAACGTTTTTTTCCAATTCTTGAAGCACTTCAAAAAATCATTTCTTGTGAGCTTGTTCAGCTCCTTCTTCAATGCTGTCTTTATCTCCTCAATCATAGCGTAGCGTCGTCCTTTCATCTCTTTAGTTTTGGGAACAAGAAAAAGTCTCAGGGGGCCAGATCTGAGGAATACGGTGGCTGCGGCATTATTAGTGTGTTGTTTTTGGCCAAAAATTCGCCACAAGCAACGATATGTGAGCAGGGGCGTTATCATGGTGCAAAAGCCAATTTTTGTTCTTCCAGAAAATCCGGGCGTTTCTGGCATAACTTGCAGGTAATATTCCTTATTGACTGTTCTACCCTGTGGCAAGAACTCATAATGCACCACGCCCCTGCAATCGAAGAAAACTGTAAGCGAAACCTTCACATTCGACCTAACTTGGCGCGCTTTTTTCGGTCTTGGTTCGTGTGGCAGCTTCCATTGGGATGATTGAGCTTTGGTTTCCACGTCATAACCATAAACCCATGGTTCGTTACCAATTATGACCCTCTGGAGCAAATTTGGGTCGTCGCGGACAGAGTCGAACAGATCTTTAGCAATGTTAATGCGATGCTGTTTGAGGTTGAAATTGAGCAATTTTGACACCAATGCCGCGACCCGTCTCATGCCCAAATCATTGGTAAAAATCAAATGGCAGGAGCCAAT
>NW_020439479.1:44238-46529 GCF_000699045.2 Agrilus planipennis | reverse complement strand
AAAATCAAAATCACACCTACACAGAGCGTACAATTAAAAACATATTTAATCGTATTTTTTTTTTAAAAACCCCTTTTATATATTTTTGTAGATAATAATAATAAAATCTCTAGAAAAATCTGGCTCTTACCAAAGGCCAAAAATGCTATTAACCTCGTCCAAATGTTTTTGTTATTTTCTGTATAAATTCGTTACAGTTTTGGTGTTAGTCTAATGTTAGACATATCGTAGTTAAATTTTAAAGCTTTATATACCTGTTATACATAATATACATTTAAATATAAGAAGCGTGCATTCTCCTAAAAATCTCTACTGAATTATTTTGCTAGATGCGTATACTTGTAAACATTTTTCAAAATACTGTAACAGTGTATCACCTTTCGAAACTAAATGTAATTAAATTGGTAGATAATACTTATAAAAAATGTGAGCAATAGGTAGCTAGAGGAAAATACCGAGCTGGAGAACAACAAAATAGTTTATCACGTAAGAACATTTTAAAATTATTATCATAAAATACAAAATCTTTGAAATAAATGCGTGGTGTACTTAATTATTACGATACGACTTGGTATTTTCTTGTACTTACGGAGTTGCCTATTGGTTCTCGGTAAAGATACTTATAATAATGATACCTATTAATATTGAGATGATTGATTGAAAGATGAGGTCTAACACTGTTTTATCACACTTACCAATATTGTATCCATACTTGGTGTTTAAATGTTACATTTTAAAATAATGTCCTTGTGCTAAATCATAATTATAATAAACTGCAGCATTTACAACTGTTTCTTATTTCAAAAACACATCAAAAAACCCAATAATCAGGAAAAAAGTTTTATGTAATTACTTTTAATTAAACATTAAGGAAGCGATAACCTTTGCAATACCGTCAATGTACATACAAGGTCTGAACAAAAAGTATCGCGAATTTTGTTTTTTCAAAAATCATTTATTTATTCATATCTATTTTGTTCCTTTAAAAGTAATTCCGTACAGACGACATACACTTGTGCCAACGTTTTTTTCCAATTCTTGAAGCACTTCAAAAAATCATTTCTTGTGAGCTTGTTCAGCTCCTTCTTCAATGCTGTCTTTATCTCCTCAATCATAGCGTAGCGTCGTCCTTTCATCTCTTTAGTTTTGGGAACAAGAAAAAGTCTCAGGGGGCCAGATCTGAGGAATACGGTGGCTGCGGCATTATTAGTGTGTTGTTTTTGGCCAAAAATTCGCCACAAGCAACGATATGTGAGCAGGGGCGTTATCATGGTGCAAAAGCCAATTTTTGTTCTTCCAGAAAATCCGGGCGTTTCTGGCATAACTTGCAGGTAATATTCCTTATTGACTGTTCTACCCTGTGGCAAGAACTCATAATGCACCACGCCCCTGCAATCGAAGAAAACTGTAAGCGAAACCTTCACATTCGACCTAACTTGGCGCGCTTTTTTCGGTCTTGGTTCGTGTGGCAGCTTCCATTGGGATGATTGAGCTTTGGTTTCCACGTCATAACCATAAACCCATGGTTCGTTACCAATTATGACCCTCTGGAGCAAATTTGGGTCGTCGCGGACAGAGTCGAACAGCTCCTTAGCAATGTAAATGCGATGCTGTTATTGGTCGAAATTGAACAATTTTGGTTCGAATGTCGCGGCGACCCGTCTCATGCCCAAATCATTGGTAAAAATCGAATGGCAGTAGCCTCGACAACTTCTCTAACGGTGATTCGACGATTGGTCAATACTAATTTTCTTCACTTTATCAATGTTTTCGACTGTTCATCCGTACATAGATACACTTCCATCAATAGATAAGTTTAAAATCATCCACATCCTTAATGACTAAAAGTGACTATATAATGACACGGTTCAGGCAAACAAAGTTTTCGCTAACATCAGCACTAACATTTAATATGATGATTCCTTTTTTCTTTAATTATTTCCTCAGCATAATACGAGTAGTTATCCCTTAGTTTAGGATAAAAAACAAAAATCATTGTATATGGAACTGTGCGCTTTACAGCTCAAGCAACTATGCTCTCTCATTATGGTATTTGACTGTTGTATTCATACACACATAAGAAGCTGAGGTAAAGGTCTAGATCAGTGTTTCCCAACCTTTTCTTCCTCGCGAACCAAAAGAAAGGTCCAAAAAAATTTGACGAACCCCCTATGTAATCGTTAATGACAGGTAAAAAAGGCAATACAATTTGATAGAATATATATTTTTCATATTGCAGAATAATTGATTATATTAATCGTGAAACATTTCATCTGGCGAAGAAAAAAATC
>NW_020439479.1:41807-43782 GCF_000699045.2 Agrilus planipennis | reverse complement strand
GGGGTTCAAAGTTAATAAATATGCCAATTTTTATACATTTCTAGGCATGTAAATATTTATATAGTCATTCTTAAACAATATTCAAAGGTAAAACTAATGAAAAATACATAAAAATATTGGGAAAGTTATATAAAACATTATTTAAATATCTTTATCAATAGGGTAGGTTAGGTTATCGGGTTTGGTTCAAGTGACCACCCTCTTTCGATCCGCCACTTCCATCCGCTTGAAAATAATTTTATTGAATTTTATTTTGAAAATTTTCAAAATAATCTAGGTATCAATAGGTTAGATTAGGTTAGGTTATCGGGTTTTGTTCAAGTGACCACACTCTTTCGATCCCCCACCTCCACCCGCTTGAAAATAATTTTATTGAAATTTATTTGAATTATAGTGAATGAAAATTGTCAAAATAATCAACTTTCAACTCCTATAACTTTTTATCGGGGTGAGACCGCCGCAAATTTTTTATGGGGTTTTACTCAGGTGACCACCCTCTTTCGATTCCCCCTACGTTTCTTTAGCAAAAGCTAAAAGTTTTCTAGACCAATCCCCAACTAATTTTAGCTTCGGGCAGTCATTCTGGCCAGACAAATCTTGCCAGCTGATTTTTACCGTTATTAACGCGAATGGCTCCAAACGTGTGTGCTGACATACAAACGTATAGCTTCAGTAAGAATGTTAAAACTACTCGCCTTGATGGCTTCGATTTTCAATCGAGGACAGGCAAAGGCAAGCATCAACAAACACATTTATCATTCCTGATTACGCCGGGGTGCCGGTAGCACCGAAGCGTCTGGAATTGCGGCGAAACGGGCGTCGAGACGTCGAATAAACAGCCGAACGTCTGGGCACCTGTGCCAAGCCAACCATATCGAAATTAATGTTGTTGTAGGTGAACGGTTTTACCATTTCCTTTGAAATGAATGTATGACAGCAAGAAAAATTCTTGAGGAATAAAAAAAATTAGTTTATCTAAATAGTGAGAGAACGTAGTCTCTTGAACTGTGAAATGAACAATTCCATACAAATATTTTTGTGTTTATCCTAAACTAAGGGGTGGATACTGACATCAAGCTGCAGCAGTAACTTACTCATGCTCACCGCTACTTTTTAATCTATACATCGAAAACACGATCAACATCATTAAAGACAGTACAACGGTAGGGATAGATATGCAGGGGCAAAAGATTAGTATGTTTAGATTTGTTAATGATATAGCAGTATTAGCATCTAGCAAGGAGGAGTTACGCTTTACATGGATGCGGTATTGACAAAAAGTATTGCATGAAAATAAATAAAATTAAAACAGAAATACCAGAATGCAAGAGAAGAAAAATAAGGAAAGAGTGAATATAAAGATAAATAACGAAAAATTAGAAGTGGCTGATTTCGGTATCTAGGAAGTCAAATAAGTTAGGACGGAAAGAGTAGTAGGAATATAAAACAGAGGATAATAGCGCAGGGTCCAGTCGATTTCAAAAGTATTTCGAAATGTTTAATTAGATAACCAGTTTGCAGTCTTCACTATACTATAAAACAATAGTTACTAATAAATAAATAAATCCGAGATATCGTTAACGATTGAAATACACAGTAAATCTCCTCGAAAAGATGAGCTTTTGTCACACTTTCAAATCCTTCAAATTCAATACAATAATCTCTTTATAACGTCACTCGATTTAACGACAATTTCCTTAAAACGTCGAAATTGCTTGACTTTGGTTGGTTTACATTGTTTTCTATACAAAATTACACTCTATGTAGCGTCACGCTCACTCTATTTAACGACAACAATGCGGCATTATAAATCATTAAGCAGTACTTTCTAAGTTGCCGAAATAGATAAGAACTGCAGCTGTGTACGTTGTTGAAGAAGACGATCCTGTCCCTCCATCAAGCATCAAACAAGCACTTGATGCAGCGAAACTATTAAAAAAATACTTTTTATATAATCAAATTGATCCAGCAGTAT
>NW_020439479.1:33905-40802 GCF_000699045.2 Agrilus planipennis | reverse complement strand
AACATACCGGGATAGGGGTTAAGGAATTGGTTTAATGGTATTATTTGTACACTATGCTTCGCACGGGTGCGATTCTGATAGTAAATATACTATAGAATGTCTTTATATACAACAATCACAGCTTTTTTGTCATTAGACAATACAAACCGGCCGGTACCACCGCAACCGCTATGTCCCTACGTTTTAAGTCTGTAATATCTTCGAAAATATTCATTTAAATTACATGCTGTAAAAGGCCATATTCATCTATATTAAATGCACAATATATTAAAAATTACTTAATTGGATAAGGATTAATGCTGTATTGCTTAAAATCGCTTCGTAAATAAGCCATTATTATAAGTAAAGGCTAAAAAATGGTTATTGTTATTGTGGGTTGTCCCTAAGAGATAGACATATACCATCACGGACTTTTTTTGTAGATCTTTTTAAGGTGTACCATACGGTAATATATTATTTTGATCTATCTCTTAGGGTTCAGCCACCATTTGCAATGTAAGCGCAAAAAAATGTGTTTATTTACGACATCACA
Organism: Agrilus planipennis; assembly: GCF_000699045.2. Classification (NCBI taxonomy): domain Eukaryota; kingdom Metazoa; phylum Arthropoda; class Insecta; order Coleoptera; family Buprestidae; genus Agrilus; species Agrilus planipennis. The sequence goes on along the minus strand of NW_020439479.1, from coordinate 40,270 downwards.
TTACAAACCTCTAAAATTATCAGTGTTTCCCTACCATATTAGGCATGTATTATATATATAAACCTTCCTCTTGAATTACTCTATCTATTAAACAAAACCGCATCAAAATCCGTTGCGTAGTTTTAAAGATCCAAGCATACATAGGGACAGACAGCGGGGGAAATGCGTTGCATGATTTCGTTACATAGCAACTCGCATGAAACGAACTTACCCTACCGTGCGTAAAGAAGTTTCACTTCAAAAAGGATATTTCTACATTATCCAATTTGTTCTATTTAAATATGTATTTCAACAATATGAAAAAACCGGCCAAGCTCTGAGGGTTCCGCACAAACTTGTATGGATGTAAATAGTTCGTCCGTTAGGGGAATTTTTCCGTCCATGTTTCAGGTTACCTTCCAAAATGATTCCGCAAAATGAACTTATGGATATTGTTTTTCTGATGTAACTACTAATCCTAAAATTACACAGACAGGCCGGCAGTCAGACAAGCAGTACTGCAAATGTAAGTTTTCATGAAAAAATGAGGGAATAACAGGCTAGAGATTTTATGATTGAAAATTTAAAAAGTTAAAGTGAAGAAAACATTAAAACGGTAGATTTAATAAACAGAGAAGTGACACAATTAAGGCATAATGCCAATAAATTAAATGATAATAAAAGAAGAAATCTACAACAATCATAAAGAAATATAAGGGAAAGAACTATTGTTATGAATATTATAAAAATATTAATTTAGTACTTTTTGAAATGAAAATATCGTAAAAAAAACACATGTTGATTTCGTTTGTAAATATTTTCGCAATTCACCGTATGACACCAAATTGCCTTTTCTAAAAGAAATACTTCAACCGAGCATACGAATGTAAATTTTACACTACCTAGGTAATATGTAAAACACACTAAAACTAAATCCATGTACATGCAACAGTCAGTTTCCATCAGCAGCTTCCTACATAACGAGTGTAAGTGCAAGTGGTTTGAACAGAGTAATCAAATTCGGGGTAATTAAGGTGCAGACTGGTGAAATTAATGTTATGGGTGAATACTGCGGCAAATTGGAGCCTGTCGTCTAATGCATCCGGTATATATATGAGAGATGTTTTATAAAATACCGTCACCAATACTTATTGTTATTTAAAGTCATATTTATTGGGTTATTCAGAAAGTCATTTCGTTTTTTCCCGACAGAGGATTTAATTGTATTCTTTTGCACCCAACTTCACATTTAAGCCGTATAATTTTTATATGCTTTGAGAGCTCATATAGCAAGGCTTGTGTGTTATCCGTTTTTGAAGCTGATCGTCACTGGGGACGAAAAATGGGTTGTATACAACAACGTCAAACGCAAGAGGTCATGGAGCAAAAAAGATGAACCGGCTCAAACCATTTCCAAAGCCGATATTCACCAAAAAAAGGTGATGCTGTCTGTTTGGTGGGATTTTAAAGGAATCGTTTTTTTTGAGCTTTTACCGGATAACACAACGATTAATTCGGAAGTCTACTGTCATCAGCTGGACAAACTGAATGATGCACTTCAACAGAAAAGGTCAGAACTAATCAACAGGAAAGGTGTAGTGTTTCACCAAGACAACGCGAGACCTCACACAAGTTTGGTCACTCGCCAAAAGCTTTTACAGCTTGAATGGGATACAATGCTACACCCACCATATTCTTCAGACCTGGCACCATTGGATTATTATTTGTTCCGGTCACTCCAAAATTTTTTAGACGGTAAAACCTTCACCTCAAATGAGGAGGTCAAAAACCTCCTCGATCAGTTTTTTGCCAGCAAAGACCAAAAATTTTAAGAGCGTGGAATTATGCTACTACCAGAAAGATGGCATAAGGTGTTGGACCAGAACGGTCAATATATAATTTAATAAAGTATTTGTTTATTATACGAAAACTGTCTTTCATTTCCACAAAAAGAAACGAAATGACTTTCCGAACAACCCTATAGTATTACGTGATAAATACACAAAAAGAAGACTATAGTGAAATAAAACATTACTGATAAACTTAGGTCACTTCTATGCCTATGAACGATTAATTTAGTAATTCGAAAAAGATTGTTAAAGCTGAATGTCTACAGCCGGCTCTGTACAAGTGCAAAACGTAGGCGGTGGGCGCGCCAGAAAACAAAAGATTAAAAGCATTCGAATGGTACGTATACCGTGGATAGGGAAGGTTAGAAATGAAGAGGTGTTGGAAAGAATAGTAGAAGAGAGGGAGCTACGGAAATCAATAAGAAATAGACGACACCTACTCAAGCATAAAAGGCTAATTAGAGACATATTACATGCAGAAACAGGAGTTAAGAGAAGTAGTGGTATAATTCTATTAGATTACTGTTCACAAATAGTCAAGGATGTCAGCTGTTTTAGTTTTGAGGAAATGGGAAAATTAAGTCAGGATGGAAAAGACTGGAGGTCCGTGTCCAATCAGACTTAAGACTGACGGTGATGAAGTTTAGGTTGACCTATGCATTTTGGGCTTTATCTAGTAGTCAATTGACAACTCGTAAATTCCATTCAAACCCATTTGGCATAAATGGAAAAATAATTGTTTCCATTTACAATAATTCCATTAATATTTACATAGGAAAAATTTCCATTGATTTTCAATGGGAACTAATCCAAAATTTATAAATTCTATTTAAAACCATTCAATATAAATGGAAAAACAATTGGGTACCTAAAAATGGAGAAGATCTGGTTTGAGATGACTAAAACTTTTTAAAAAAAATGGAGAACAACGTGCTGAAGTTAATGTGATTGTCAAAGCAAGTTGTAAAAATAACAAACAAGAATTTATTTGGAATAATAAATGTTATGTAATTTATATTTCTTTTTTCGTTGAAAAACCTCATATTTCATCTTTGTTAAAACGAATGTCATTTAATTACCACTAATAATAATGAAAGGCAAAAAATAAAGAATTGTCACTAGGATTTGCATTGGGTCTAGGAATGGAAGTTCCAATGGAACGCAACGGAAATCTCATTGCGTTCAGCAAGGGAAATCCCACTGAGTTCGAGAATGGGATTTCCACTAGAATTCTAGTGGAAAGTCTATTCATCCCATTGGCAATTCTCCATTTATTACCATTAATTATTATCAGTGTTAATTAAATGGCATTTTTTTAATGGAAATAGAATGGAAATTTTTCCTACGGGCATACATTTCGATCTTTGCCTATTACATACTGGTTTTAGTTGTTCACGTAATTTTTTTCATTTTATTAGTCATTGTTTCATTCGAAAATTTAAAAAAAAAATCGGTTGTCTGTAAAGTCGGTTTACTGACGATAGTTGAACGTGACAACGTCAAAAGAAAATACTGATGGAATGGTTTCATTTTTCAAAAGAAAATCAAAAAAGAAAAGAAAAAGACTAATGGTGATATACAAAAAGAGAGAAAGAGAAGTCCTAAACATAAAAAAAAACTGAAAATTTAAAAAAAAAATCGGTTGTCTGTAAAGTCGGTTTACTGACGATAGTTGAACGTTACAACGTCATAAGAAAATACTGATGGAATGGTTTCATTTTTCAAAAGAAAATTTTAATTTTATTTGTTTGATAGATATTTTGTATGGATATAGAGAAGGAGGTAAATGGAAATGTATTATTGTATAGCAGCTGTCCACGCGGACGCATCGCTCACTCAAGTAGGAGAGAGACAGATGTCGAACGCTGCCGAACGCGGAGGCCGATTGTGCCTCTTTGTCGCTCGTTCCGCGCTCTCGCTTGCACTTCAAGCCTTAAATGGAACGCCTCAGAGCGAGGTAACGTCGCATGAGTCATGTTTTTTCGTGCGTGCAGCCGGCTCCATCGAATTATAAGACGTTGTCACGTCAAAATAGACTCAATATAAAGCGCCTCATTTAAAAGATATGTACGAATTGTAAGTTTTATTTTGGGTTATTGTCTGGAATAGAAACAAAACGCTTAGCTACCTTCGCCTTCATTTCTCGTTTTCCGATGCCTACGTTTAATCGTATTCTCGAAATAACAGCGCCTGTGAGCTAATACAATCTCATAGTCACTCTATATTTGGCGAATTACTTGTAATGAAACAACTCATTTAATACAAATAGACGCAGAAAATGATCCTCGAAAAAGACGAAAACCAATTTATTCATATAATAAAAGCTTCGTCCTTCAGAAAACACATTACCTGATGGTCATATTGTAAATCTCTCTCGAGGGATTCTGTTTCAATGCGTAAGAAAAATCTAACTTAAATATAAAAGAAAGTATTCTATAGGTACATATCTACTTCTTTAAAGATTTTTATAAGGATTCTTAGAAATAACAATTTCTAGCAATCGCCTCAACCACGACGTCAACCCCTTGGGAATAAAAATGTTTTCTGACAAATTGGTAAAGGCTTTCGGGGCTAGTAAATAAACTGATGTTGTTCGTGTGTTGGTGTTGCTTCCTAACGTTTCGCTAGCACGAGTGATGAGCTTCTTCAGACAACACACGAGCCGATGTTTTCTTATCGCAAAAAATTCTACACCGTTTACTGCATTTATCTCTTACCTAGATCATCCTCTAACTATAAAGAGTGTGTGATAAGCCCTTTTATTTTAACAGAATAATATACATTTTACTATGTCCACCCTGAAGATCTATTCTAAACATTGGTGAACGAACTTTTGAAATCGTTTGAGTAGTTTCAAAAATTATCACCTACATCGAAACCTTACTTCTTTAAAATGTTATTAATATAATTAATTTGATAAATGAATATTTTCTTGTTTGTTCCGTATGGGTTTCTTGCCTCTTTATTCCCAATTATAGAAAAACAACACCCTTTAATACGTATACAAAACGAACGATTCATATAAGGGAATATCCATTAATTACGTGACCTTAAAGTGGGAGGAACGGTCCAGCAAAATCTGATCAAATCTCATTTAAAAAATGCTTAGAGTCATTGAAAATCTCACGTCCATTTTTTAATTCAAGTGAGTTAAATTGAAGTTTTGTAATTTAATAATTCTCAGGTAAGTGACTTTAGGCTTAGAATTTGATTTACTATACAATACTTACATACTTTTCTAACAATAGGAAACTCATTATGAAGTAATATGAGTGCGATCAATACCAAAATATTAGAGATGTGCAAAATGTTTTTTTAAAAGTATTTAAATACAAAATGTAAATACTTTTTTGATTTGTTATTTCCAATGTAAAATACAAAATAGATTTCCTTTTGTATCTTAAATGCTTAATGCAAAATATTTCAAAATACTTTTTTTGCAGGCATTTGTTCATTTTTTAAATATTTGGAGTTTTTTCTAGATTAATAGTGGTGTTTGCACTATATCACCAGCTGGGAAGAGTGAGTATGATTTACATTGCTCTGTTTGAAGTGATTTTCTATCTTTGTTATAGTTTCAGTTTAGCATACCACAATATCTTGTAGTTTTCAGTTTTACACTGCTGGTGTATATCAATTCGATATTGTTTTAGGGACTAGTTTGTCCTAATTCATGGTATTTCGTACTTCCTTGCTAAAGGTAGGATAAGTGGTGATTTGACACTTCAAAATTCCATGAACCATGACACTGAACTGGGAAAACAATATCGATCCAATATTTTAGATTATCCAGTTTCAAGGAGTTTAGATTTTTTTGGGATCTCTTCAGTTAAAGAATTAGAAAACATTCATTGAATGTCTGTCCCTTTTGTAAGCTTCTAATAGCTTCAATGGCCAGTATGAGCAAGTTTCATTAATTATTTTATATAGTTTGATCGATGATACAGCAAAACTGCATTTTCTACATTCTACAAACAGAAAATACATCTGGAAAAGTACTTTAAACAAAATACAAAGCGCTTTTCTCAAAAAAGTATTTAAATGAAAGGAAAAAATAGATATTTTTTATTTTGTATTTGCATTTCAAATACAAGTATTTCAAATAAATTAAAGCTGAAACTCAACATAACTCTATATGTATAATACATAATACCTAGAAAAAGGTCAGTCAGCCTCATATTGTAGAAAACGTATGTACCTACCCGAGATAATAATGTTCAGTCTTTCAGAGTCTCTGAAAGCGAGACTCGAGTCTCTTTCTCTCATCGAGTCTCCTGGTGTCGCCGAGAGAGGCTGTCGAGAGACTGTCAAATAAACTGTTTAGCGTCTCTGAACGAGAGACTCGAGTCTCTCAATAAGTGGTGTCTCGATGGACATAGAGATCCCAGAGATCTGTGAGAGACTCGAATCTCTGAATTAACAATTTTATCGTTCGAGTCTCTCATACAGAGACTGTGACAGATCCATAAAAACACCTAGGTAATAACTGAGAGACTGTGAAAGACTGTGACAGACGCTCTCAGAGACGCTGAAAGA
>NW_020439479.1:23242-32495 GCF_000699045.2 Agrilus planipennis | reverse complement strand
CTCTGAGGCGTTCCATTTAAGGCTTGAAGTGCAAGCGAGAGCGCGGAACGAGCGACAAAGAGGCACAATCGGCCTCCGCGTTCGGCAGCGTTCGACATCTGTCTCTCTCCTACTTGAGTGAGCGATGCGTCCGCGTAGACAGCTGCTATACAATAATACATTTCCATTTACCAATTTTGTGGCTCTTTAAAAACTTTGAAATTTTGTAAATTGTAATTTTTGACTCTTCTGACTCAAAAGGTTGCCGACCCCTGATCAACTACAAAATTACATAATACCCAGAGTAACTGAGCTTTACCCAAATACTCAGAACCCAAATATACCAGCAGATTCAGTATGATTCCAACAGGATAGAGAATCACAACACTATTCGCGAGTAGTGCGAGATTACCTTAACAACATATTCTCAAATAGACGGATAGGAAGGAGAGTCGTTTTTGAATGACCAACAAGGTCTCTAAACCTGACCCTACTAGATTTTTGTCTATGGGGTTACCTGAAAACTAATGTATACTTCAATAAACTGAAAAATATTGAAGAATTGAAGAACAAAATTAGTGCTGAAATACAACAAATTCAGCCACAAACCATACCTAAAGTGTTACGAAACTGATTGTCAGGAAGTTAATGGTTAACAATTTTGACATTTAATGAAATAATTTGTTGTTTTATTATTGACCTACGTGTCTTCTCAAATTTGAAAGAAATCATTCGTAAATTTATCGACAACTGATGACTTTAAGTAACGGTAGATGAAACATAGTTAAAATTCGATGCAGAATTCAAAACCATAATAAAAAATAGGTGCTTCCATTTGGAAAAATAAGGTCGGTGGTAGTTGCTTATTTTTGGGCCACCCTCTATACATTAATTAACCATGAAAAAACCAGCAGCTAAAAATAAAAATCGACGAGTCCGAGCGTTTTTCAAAAAATAAGCCCCTCAATTTTAAATGAATTTCTTCCTACCTACTTATTGTCCTCACTGTACCTCACTATGAGTTACACTAATAAATAGTGTCAATATACAGGGTGAGTACCTTTCGAACATTGAGTAAATGCAAATTATTTGACCAAAATAAAAAGATTAACATGCATTAAAAAAGTTTTGCTACGGAAAAAGATACAGGGTGTTAAACGTGACATACGTATCATTTTCGTTTTTAGTAATAATTTCACAAGATTTCTATAAATTTCTTTACAGGAGGCGCCATATCAGCAATCTTTGAGGATGAAACTGTATTTTTGGCCAAACTTTTTAATAATTTTGATTAATAAAACATGAAATAAACATCAGCCTTTCATAAAATTGTTATACTTTAAATAGTTTTCAAAAAAAACGGCGGTTGAACATTTCAGAGCACTTCTGTGTAGGTTATATGCGACTGACTACATGGACCATATATGCTTGCTCCAAATTTGGATCAATATTTATTATTCACACAAAATAATTTTGATAACAATTTGGATGACCTCACATTAAATGTACAAAGAACAACGCAAGACGGAGCATCATCATAGAAAGTCTTTCATCGAAAGAATTAGAAAAAAAAGTAGATGTAGGAGTAGGTCACATGGGATGAAAAGTCAAATTGAATTTTGATCTTGAAAATTCGAATCATTAAATGCCTTTTTAACCATCAGACCTTCGTTCTATATCAAAAAGTACATGAAAACGGCGATTTGTTTTGTATTACTTCAACTGACAACGCATGTTTCGAAATCTGACTGAAAATAGACATATATTTCAACAGCGAAATTCTCATAAGGGGTCGATCATATCTCGCGCATGGAAATTCATGAATACCGCATGATTTCAACATTTGGAGGCGAAACAAAAGTACACCGGATCAAACAAATGATAAATTATTTATTTAAAACGACGAGCATCGTCTAGATATGGAGAGAAACTGTTGCATTTTTAAGTTTACTGCTGTTACTGGATTTTTAACACCTTCACATACGCCATTCAACATCGAACAAGCTTATAACAATTTCAAATGAATGTCTTCTTAGAAGAATATATATATAATATACAGTATAGGCGACAATTTATTCAATGTAATCATCGAAGGTCGAAGAATACGACGTGATACAGGGTTCATACAAATGCCTTCAGCCATTTTTTCATATAAATAATAAAGAAATATAAATCCAATGCTGGGGCTGCAACGTAGAGAAGCAAATAATATGAAGGGAGTCAGACAGAGATGCACACTGTCATAGATAGTTTTTAATCTATACATCGAAGAGGCGATCAACATCATTAAAGGCAGTACAACTGAAGGGATAGATATACAAGGGCGAAAGATTAGCATGATTAGATTTGCAAATGATATAGCAGTATTAGCATCTAGCAAGGAGGAGTTAGAGATAGCTTTAAATAAAATGGAAACGGTACTGACAAATCAGTACTGCATGAAAATAAATAAAAGTAAAACAAAAATACTGGTATGCAAGGAAAGAAAAAGTAGGGAAAGAGCGAATATAAAGATACGAGACGAAAAATTAGAAGATGTGACTGATTTTAGGTATCTAGGAAGTCAGATAAATCAGGACGGAAGGAGTAGTAGGGATATAAAGCAGAGAATAGCGCAGGGTCGTGTCGCCTTCAATAAAAAATGTCACTTCTATACTCGCGAACGGTTAATTCAGAAATTCGGAAAAGGTTGTTAAATGTGTATGTTTTATTTGGAGGGCGGCGCTGTAAGAGTGCGAAACATGGACAGTAGGAGTGGCGAAAAAGAAAAGGTTAGTGTGGTGTTATAGGCGAATGATGAAGATACCGTGGATAGAGAAGGTTAGAATTGAAGAGGTATTAAATAGAATAGGAGAACAGAGGACCCTACGGAAGTCAATAAGAAATAGGCGAGATAGGTTGGTAGGACACCTTCTCAAGCATGAAGGTCTAATCAGAGTCATAATAGAGGCAGAAACAGGAGTTAAGAGGAGTAGAGGTAGACCTAGATCAGATTATTGTTCGCAAATAGTTAAGGATGTGGGTTGTTCTACTTTTAGGAAAACTGCGAAGATTAACTCAGGATAGGAATGAGTTACATTTTATTGAAAAGATTTTAAATGTTCAATTGAAGCAGTATATCCCACAAGTTCGTCAAATTTTGCATTCTCGCTGGTGTAACATAAAAAAAACAATGCCGATAAATATATTTGTAATTTCGATGTTCGGTGAACGTATTGTCTTACCTGTAAATATGTCTACTTATTTAGCCACAAAACAGAGCAAAATAAGGCATTACGCCCAAACGCTGAGTGAAAAATCGATCTTAATAGCGCGACATATTTTAAGTTCAATCGTAAATTTACACCCTGTCATATCCAGAAACGATTACTACACCCCTAAAGGTACTAAAAAGTAATGGTGCAAATACTACGCAACTAAAAATCTCTCCTACGAGTTTAAACATTAAAAGGGCTTTGACGATGTTTGTTAGATAATAACTTGAAAAATAATGTTTGTGTTAATTAAAAGTTTATTTATATGTTTCATCCAATCCCCAGCGAACTTTCAATCATTATGAAGATTAAAATGTACACCATTGTACGATATGCGAAACCTTGGACAGATCCTTGGGTTTTGAGAACTGACCTATTTCGTTTCTGAGAATTTTATATCAACAAATTTTGAACAAGCTCTTTTTTTTCGAAAATAGGTATTATTTTCGAAAAAGGTTGTTAAAGGTGTATGTTTGGAGCATGGCGTTGTACGGGTGCGAAACGTGGACAGTGGACGCGGCTGAAAAAAAAAGGTTAGAAGCGCTCGAAATAGGTGGATGAAGAGAATAACGTGGGTAGAAAAGCTGGCAAAAAACTGATCGAGGAGGTTTTTGACCTCCTCATTTGAGGTGAAGGTTTTACCGTCTAAAAAATTTTGGAGTGACCGGAACAAATAATAATCCGATGGTGCCAGGTCTGGAGAATATGGTGGGTGTAGCATTGTATCCCATTCAAGCTGTAAAAGCTTTTGGCGAGTGACCAAACTTGTGTGAAGTCTCGCGTTGTCTTGGTGAAACACTACACCTTTCCTGTTGATTAGTTCTGACCTTTTCTGTTGAAGTGCATCATTCAGTTTGTCCAGCTGATGACAGTAGACTTCCGAATTAATCGTTGTGTTATCCGGTAAAAGCTCAAAAAAAACGATTCCTTTAAAATCCCACCAAACAGACAGCATCACCTTTTTTTGGTGAATATCGGCTTTGGAAATGGTTTGAGCCGGTTCATCTTTTTTGCTCCATGACCTCTTGCGTTTGACGTTGTTGTATACAACCCATTTTTCGTCCCCAGTGATGATGCGCTTCAAAAACGGATCATTTTCGTGACGTTTGAGAAGCGAATCGCAGACGTCAATGCGGCGACACAGATTTCTCTCTGTGAGAACATGGGGAACCCATACATCGAGCTTCGAGGATAATCCCAGGCCTTTCAAGTGGTCATAAACTGTTGAATTTGATAAATTTAACCTCAATCCGATCTCACGTGTTGTTATTCGCCGGTTCACATCAACTAATGCCTTTATCGCGTCTTTATCAGCTTCAACCGGCCTTCCCGAACGTGGTGCATCTTCGACATCAAAATTGCCGGATCGAAATTTAGCGAACCAGTTCTGGCACTGGCGTACTGTCAACACACCTTCTCCATACACATCAGTCAATTTCTTTCTGGCTTGAACAGCATTTTTACCCTTTCTGTAGTAAAACAGTAAGATATGTCGAAAATGCTGCTTATCGCTCTCCATATTTAAAAGGGCACCAACCAAAAACTACTGCGTAGAATTAATTGGAATTTTTCACACACAAGCCTTGCTATATGAGCTCTCAAAGCATATAAAAATTATACGGCTTAAATGTGAAGTTGTGTGCAAAAGAATACAATTAAATCCTCTGTCGGGAAAAAACGAAATGACTTTCCGAACAACCCAGTAGTTAAGGGTTTAGGATATTCCAGTTTTTGGGAAACGCGAAGTTTAACTCAGGATAGGAAAGAGGGGAGGTACGTGTCCAACCAGTCTTAGGACTGACGACCTTATGAGGATAATGATACCTATTTATCCCTTAACATTAACTCTGATTTAACATTATCTAAAAATAAAAGAAAACAATTGAGTACTTGTGTTTTATTTTTAAAAACAGGAAATAATTCCATTTACAAGCATGTCTGTGTTTTACAACGAACGATAAGGCATACAAATTCAAGCCTCCAAGGAATGGGTAGACGACTACGCAGCCAGGACGACTAAGATAGTTAGTGAAGATAAAGTACTGAGCATAGCAATTTGGCGAAAAGCAGCGCCCGAACACCTAATAGATTTAACTACCAGTGGAAAGTTGTAATTGGGAAACTTCTACTCGTTACGGACCATTTAGAACAAGATTAATATGTTATTTGGCTTATGATGAGTTAGAAAGTAAGCGTAAATGTAGAAGTTCAATTTACGTAGATAAAAATGCATGTACTAATCAAATCTGTAATTATTCATGTTTTAATTTGAAACATCTTCGGGGCTTTTCAGACTTAAACCGGCAGGTAATCTGAAATAGAAGACATTATGAAGGTCTCCTGTGTGATCGACAACGAAAGAAGCAACCAGCAGATTTATGTTGACACTACGTGGAACTAAAATTTCAATATTCCCTGTTTCCATTTTATGATTCATAGGCCGTTGAACAAAGCAATCACTTTTGTACTGGTCAATGGTTAATTTAAAAAATTCGAGAAAGATTATTTAACGGGTCTGTTCTAACGCTGGGTACGACAGAATAGAAAAATCGTTTGAGGTGTAGTGTTATAGGCGGATGACAGAAAGTGGAAAATATTAGAAATTTTAAAGTATTAGAATTAGTGATACTTAGCTTGTATAAAAAGTAACAGGCAGTTATAGAACTGCAGCAGCAACGTAGAGAAGTTAATATTAGGAAGGGAGTCAGACACCGCTACATTTTAATCTATACATCGAAGACGCGATCAACATCATTAAAGACAGTACAAATGTAGGGATAAATATAGAGGGACAAAAAATTAGTATGGTTAGATTTGCAGATGATATAGCACTGTTAGCATCTAGCAAGGAGGAGTTGGAGATAGCATTAAATAAAATGGAAGCGGTATTGACAAAACAATATTCTATGAAAATAAATAAATATAAAGATAGGAGACGAAAAATTAGAAGAAGTGTCCAATTTTAGGTATCTAGGAAGTCAGATAAGTCAGGATGAAAAGAGGAGTAGGGATATGAAGCAGAGGATAGCGCAGGGTAGAATCGCCTTCAATAAAAAGAAGACACTTCTATGCTCGTGAACGGTTAATTTATAAATTCGACAAAGATTATTAAAGGTTTGGAGTGCGGCGCTGTACGGGTGCAAAACATGAACGGCGGAAAAGAAAAAGTTGGAGGTGTTCGAAATGTGGTGTAACAGACGAATGATGAGGCTAGAGAAGGTTAGACATGAAGAGGTATTAGAAACAATAGGTGAATAAAGGACTCTATGGAAGTTAATAAAAAATAAGCGAGATAGGTTGGTACGACACCTTGTCAGGCTTGAAGATCTAGTCAGAGACATAGAGACAAAAACAGGAGTTAAGAGGAATAGAGGCAGACCTACATTAGATTACTCTTCGGAAATAGTTAAGGATGTGGAATGTTCTATTTTTAGGGAAATGCGAAGATTAGCTCAGGATAGGAAGGAGTGGAGGTGCGAATCCAACCAGTCTTAGGACTGATAACCTTATAATGATGATGAAGTTGAATAATAGAACAGAGGGGTACTATATAAAAGTCAATAAAGATAAGAAGAGATATTGATTGTTTGATTGATATGAACAAGTAGATAGTAAGTTTAATTTTCATACGGCTTTACTCAAAAAAATTACCAAGATCTCCTACAAAGATAAATCCTTTGCATGAACCTGATCAGCTTCAAATATATAGACTTTCCATCGACCTGTATGATATTACCTTGGAGTACATTCCCATCATAAATCGGCGCCTGTTTTCAACGATCGGCTGCTTATCAATTTTTCCAACTCACTCGATTCTATAACTTTTGAATAACGTAACCCGGACGTTCGATATATACTCATGCATAAGTACGACTTCTGATGCAAAATATAAAACGCTCTCTATGGTAATAGGACTTGAGTTATAGTGAGCAGTACAGCTCATGGGTCTCGAAAAAAAAAAAGAGCAGTTTTGTGTTTGAACTTGACTGACGAAAACAGAGCTGCTTACTTAAGTTCTCGCCTAAGATGTATTTAAAAACGTCTAACATTAGAGATTGACTTCAAAACGTGTAGTTCCACTATTTCAAACACTTTTTTCTGTTGAAATTTATAATTCAGTATTCTATGTAAACCGACAGACATGTAACGCGATACCGTTGACATTAGTTATCATCAGCACGCCGTATGCAGTTTCGACATAACATAGACCAATGCCAATCTGAGGTCATCCGTTGAGATTCAATAATGCTTTTCTTTCTGTAGAAAATCAAATTTTCTAACTGAATGACCATAAAAATAAGTTATTCATCAAAAGGTCAACTCAAGAAATGTGTGATTTCATAAACATTTAATCATTTTTTTGCAACATCTTCGTCATATAATAACTACGATTCAAGGGTAATTTTTATCATAACAATTAATTATAAAAGCATACACAAGCAGTGCCTTTATTAAGATACTTTTAAAGCATTTTTGTTTTCAATAAAGTATGGAATAAAGGAATTCTTTATTTGTTTTTATGTAATGGCCCGTTTCGTTTTTAAATTTTAAACGGAGTACAAAGTAAAAAGACAACTTTTCGAAACGTAATGCACATTTTTAATGAATTACAAATGGAAAGAGAACAAACACTTGTAAATTAAAAACAGAACGAATAAGCAAAGCCGTTGGATAACAGACTTGCTTTGTTTGTTCAAACGGAAATGGAATTTAAGAGTTTATTTATTTTCGTTATAAGGGCACAAAGGGGTGAAACAGAATGCGCCTGAATTCTGTTCCACAATATTTCAATTATCTGCCATCGAAATTACATCCCTTAAAATCCTCATTTTTATACATAAAAAAGATACTGTCCACATACCCATACTATTATGTATTTTTAACAAAATCTGAAATCTTGGAAGTCAAATGTGCACATTTGTATTGATTCTCAGAAAAAGCGTTTACGTACCCTAATCACAAGGACAATTTATCATTTCCTATATACATTTTATAGTTCACCAACATTACGATATTTACGAACATCGCGTAAATCTCAAAGCGCATACCACTGAATTTAAGCAAGAAAAACTAAAAAACTTACCTTTGAAACAATCCCTTCCCTTATGAGAACTCCATGTTAACTACGAACGCCATCATCACCTAAAAAAAATCTAATTGTAATCTAAACCGAATTTAAACAAATAAATCGACAAATTCTACCATATGAACAGAAAATCTATATTACTGCGTAAGTAATTACATATAACATGAATCTATTGACTTTACTAAAACTTATTAATTATTCATGTTTTAATTTGAAACATCTTCGGGGCTTTTCTGATTTAAACTGGCAGGTAATCTGAAATAGAAGACATTATGAAGGTCTCCTGTGTGATCGACAACGAAAGGAGCAACCAGCAGATTTNAAAGTCATGTTGAGATTGTCGTACATTTTATTATAATAAATAATTTCTCTATCGATTGAATTCGCCAGAAATTCGACCATCTCATCATGACTTTATACCGTCTGTAAATCCTTGAGTTCCTGGCGAATTCAATCTATGGTGAAACTAATATCTATTATAATAAACCTTACTATCTGCCTCGTGATATACATCAACTCAGTGGTAAATGCAACCCGCCCTAGCTATCAGCAGACGGTATGAAGTTATTACGAAATACATTTCATTTACAAAGTTTTGATTCTAGCAAAAGAAGTTTGGAATCATCGGAAATCGTATGCCAATAATCCTTCCTTTCATTCTGTGAAAGTGGCAGACTGTGCTAAGCCATGTTCAATACG
Source organism: Agrilus planipennis (assembly GCF_000699045.2). Taxonomy (NCBI): domain Eukaryota; kingdom Metazoa; phylum Arthropoda; class Insecta; order Coleoptera; family Buprestidae; genus Agrilus; species Agrilus planipennis. Next base: position 23,477 of record NW_020439479.1, on the reverse strand, counting down.
TTTCATTTTCACCCAGTCTATCCAATTTTTGTGTAATTCGGTAACGAATTTTCTAATACATATTTATTTATTTATTCGATATAAACATACGAGGGTGGATTGATAAGTTTCCGGCCTAACCAAGAGATGACGCCACTAGGCCTACCTTGAGGTGACATTCTATAGTACCATCCTTGGATAGCTTGTAGCTATAGTTTCAGCCCGATCTCCTTGCTAGTGTAGGTTTGACAGCACG
>NW_020439479.1:15547-23021 GCF_000699045.2 Agrilus planipennis | reverse complement strand
ACAGCACGATTTTCCTGCTTTTCCATTTTTACGAAAACCACAGAGGCGTCTTGTTCAGCGTGCTGTCAAACCTACACTAGCAAGGAGATCGGGCTGAAACTATAGCTACAAGCTATCCAAGGATGGTACTATAGAATGTCACCTCAAGGTAGGCCTAGTGGCGTCATCTCTTAGTTAGGCCGGAAACTTATCAATCCACCCTCGTATTGTATAAGTAATTTATTTTACACAAAATTGAACAACAGTCCGTTATTTATATCACTGCTTATTTCTTTCGTTCGAGCTCTATTTATATCAGCTGTCGTTTATCGATTATCTCCCGTCAGATAATTGTTACTTACCTATACCGTATCGATAATTCCGGAAACTTCCAGTAAGTTTCTGCTGTCGCAATAGCTTTGTGTGTGTCGTAACCCTAGAAAACTACATCAAAGTTGCCGCTGGTATCGATCGCCGCTTGTGGCATTCGCTTATAACACTACATTTTTTTCTAGCATAGTTTTACACAAATGTATTTTCTATCAAAAACACAAGGGTGTAACTCTCTAATTCTACATATATTAGACTTCTGCTCACTGAAACTGTATATAAAGTCAAAATTCTCTATTTTATTAATTATAAATGTCCAAATTAGAAGCACCGTGGGTAAAGGTCTAGATGATAGCCCCCCCTTCGAGGGTGGGGTCCTCACTACTGTACCATAAAAAGTTCGTGGCGGTCTCACCCCCATAAAAAGTTATGGGGGTTCAAAGTTAATAAATATGCCAATTTTTATACATTTCTAGGCATGTAAATATTTATATAGTCATTCTTAAACAATATTCAAAAGTAAAACTAATGAAAAATACATAAAAATATTGAGAAAGTTATATAAAACATTATTAAATAGCTTTATCAATAGGGTATCGGGTTTTGTTCAAGTAACCACCTTCTTTCGATCCCCCACCTCCACCCACTTGAAAATAATTTTTTTATTGAATTTTATTTGAATTATGGTGTATGAAAATTGTCAAAATAATCAACTTTTTATGGGGGTGAAACCGCTGCAAATTTTTTATGGGGTTTTACTCAGGTGACCAACCTCTTTCGATCCCCCCCTACACCCACCCCCATCTAACCCCCATAACTATTTATGGGGATGAGACCGCCACGAACTGTTTATGGTACAGTGGTGGGGGAAACCTCCTCTTTCGTTCCCCCGAAGGGGGTGGCGGTCATCATCTAGACATTTACCGCACCGTGGGTATTTTGTCAAGACAGAATGTAATTAAGCTAGAGCAAAAATGAGAAAAATAATCCTGATTCTATCCAACACCTAACACAAGAACGTTATTGCACAATATTTTCCATTAATTAGATTGAACATGATTAGTTAATTAGCGTAATTATCGTTTCATTTATAATCGTTGATGCATGAAGAATAGACGTCCAATAAATCGCAACTTTAAAAGGATAATCTGTTAATGTTTGTTATCTGTAATGTAGCGCGGCATTAAAACAACCAAAATTTCAATTAGCAAACGGAATTATGTGCGGGTGCGTGCAAACATGTATGTGTTTCATTTGGCAATATTTCTTCACAAAAACATAAATATTCGCCGTTGGATTAACAATGCCATTTGCCCCACGAATATGTTGACATTTATATTACAATCAGGTGATTTGTTATGCAAACCAGCATCTGTTGTGCTGTAACCAAATATAACGGTTATTTTACAATTAAATATGTGGTAGATAGTAGACCGTTACTAATGAAATTTTGATGCTAACTGTATGACAATAAAGAACACTACTCATAGAAATTTTAAAATTAATTAAATAAGTCACAAGCAAAAGATTATTGATGTGTTGAAAAATGTTGCCCTCCTCGAACAAAGATATTTTATATTAAGTAAAAATTTTACCTTTCCAATATTTACATTACGATTCAGAACAATAAAAATACTGTCTATTTTTAATAACCACTACAAATATATGTTCTTTTAAACATGTTTTGATAACTCCCACGCTTTGTCTATGGACACAATTCATTTATTACCAAAAAAAAATGAGATTAACTTCAAAGATACTGTTCGAGTCCTATTCATCAATTCGTTTCACTCAAGATTCAGATCGTGTAATTCGAAAGAGAGATTGATATAATTTCAACAAGGCTAAACCATACGGTGCAGCACAAAATCCGGCTCGAAGGACCATATGTTTTAGCCTTGTAAGGGCACGAAAAAGTGAAGTATGGTGAGCATACCGTGGATAGAGAAGGTTAGAGGTATTAGAAAAAATAGGAGAATACAATAGTATATGGAAGTCAATAAGAAATAGGCGAGATAGATTGATAGGACACCTTCTCAGGCATGAAAGTCCAATCAGAGAAATATTAGAGGCAGAAACGGAAGTTAGGAGGGGTAGAAGTAGACCTAGATTAAATTACTGTTCGCAAATAGTTAAGAATGTGGGATACGCAGGATAGGAAAAAGTAGAGGTGCATGTCCAACCAGTCTTAGGACTGACGACCTTATCATGATGATACATTTACTTCTAGCTTTGATCACAAGCAACTAATGATTCAAAATCAAAATTGAACTAAAACATTTTTTTCCAAACAGTATGCTCCCTTTCTGTGATATTTGTATTGCTTAGTTTCAACAAATATATGTAACTACATCCTTAATCTAAATAGATTACACAGCGTGTTAGCGTATAGATGATTTACACTTTAATTTAAAATGTAAATAGTGCTTGTTACAGCATCACGTACTAGAATCTCTAGCAGCGGCCAACTACATATCTCCTTTTACTCCTTTATTTTATTGTAGCACATCTGAGCTTGCAATCCCAAATGAAACTTGTTGATACTATGCAATTGTAAGGTAAAAAATTATCCGGAGACCACTCAGAACTTCCGTTCTCCTAAAATGTTTTCAAATCAAACTAGTAGCGAATTTGGTTTGATGCTTTTAATAAGGTTTCTTACATACTAACTAACAAGTTTAAATTTACTTAAAACTAGAGAAAAACTAGCAAAGGGGGTGGAGTCTAATTCAAACATTGGATAAATGTTGGAATTTGCTGAATATCGTAATAGACGAGAGAGTGTCGAGTGCAACCTGATAAAAAAAATGAAAAAATTTTTGCGAATAAGTAAGAAAGAGTTAACAATCAGCCATTTATTTATACCACCATGAACTATTTGAATTCCTCATGTACATTTTGTCTGTGTAGCAATGAGAATATTCACAAAACGTCATCAAACCAAACACTGGAAAAAAGGAATTTAAGGCCTAAACAGTCTAAGAAATGTTATAAAGTTGAACTGAACAAAGCAACAAAGAAATCTGAAACGTAATGAAAGTAAACAATTACACTATGTCTAACTAAACGGAAATGTTTTTGAATTAACGTAATTGTAAAAATACCGATATAGTTAATAGCACTGAACAGATACTAATGAATAATTTTAATTAATTTTAAACTATTTTTAAGTGTATGACAACGACATTATAGGTATATGGAAAACTCAAAAGAATATGCCGTGATGTGAACTTAAGAAACCATTTATATCACAAACTACCCTACATTGCAGACATTACTTGGGCATTACAATTAATTACCATCTTTTGTACAAAATTAACTTTCAAGCTTTATGTAACGTAGGGCCTCAAATGAGGGATTTCTTCGCAGATTCCTCATGAAGACCCTCCCAAAACATTCAACAATACTGAAGTTAGGTAGGGGAGACCGGGGATAGTTGACTATAGGGGTAGGTAGACTAACTACCGAAAACTCTTCGACAGTGTATGAACTATGTCATCTGATCTTAACCAAGCATTACATTTCGCGTCCTGCTCAGTTGTCTGAAGCGTCACATCGCGGTCGTGGGTTGTTTTCGAACACTGACATGTTTTTCATATTTCAATTACATAAGTAATATTTTGATATATTGTATTTTTTGATCTGATGCCTACTCGTTTTATGTAAATCATTTTTCTATTAGTCCTAGCATTTAATGAGGGCACATTTATCATATTTCATATCTTATTTTTCAAGTCAACGGCAGTGTTTAGGCTAGCCATGCGATCAAAATTAAAAATGGCGTCTGGGGTTGGTAGACCAATTTTTTTCGGGGCTGGTTGAATAATTATTCAAACAACCCCAATGAAATATGTAGTTGAAAACAACACATAAATTAACTTTTTATTGGACTTTTAAATCGTTACGTGGCCAAATTAAAAGAAAAATTAAAACAGAATCCGAAATTGACGCGGGCAGAATTAACCCTGGACACAGTGGAATATAAAAAAAATTGACAAATTTTTACTAATCTAGAAGAGGAAACTTTAGCCAGTTTATTTTTTAACAAAAGGTTCAATTATATTAAAAAAATGTTTAATTATTTGCTCCTTCTCATGATTTGACTCTTACTGGTACATGAGTCAACTTACCCCGGGCATATGGTCTACCTACCCCGGGCCAGGGGTAGATTGACTAAGATTTAATATTTTGTAAAATGCATTAAATCATCACTCTTATACTAAACTAAGAACTAAATATTACAGATTTTTAGTAGGTTAATAGATTTTCTATCAAATAACATGCTTTTCTTGTCTATATTCATTAAAACACAAAAAATATGAACTATTCAGTAAAAAACTAGTCAACCATCCCCGATCTCCTCTACGCATTATGATTTTATGAAAATTTGATTTGGTAAAGCTGTTAAAAATCAGATGAAAAATGAAAACTTTTTTAATTATTACCAGCTTCACCAAAGCAAATTTTGAGAATCTTGCATATTTGATTATTAAATATTTTGTTTTGCAAAACCAAGTTTATACACATAGTAGCTCTTAAAACTCCGCAAGTCTTAAGAATTTCTGATATAACTTTATAAGCAAAGCTGTTTAGCAAATAAAGTGGACTACAAAACCTGCACTGCTTGGTATGCCTCCCTCCCTATCCTTAAATTTAAAAAACTACTAAATTTAGTGCATAAAACATACGCCAAAATCAGCGAAGTAGATAATATTTTCATAATATCATTTATTGCCTTCTACTTTATTTTTCTATTTTGATCCCAATGTACCTACGGCAGCTACGGAGAAATAATAATTTTTTATGGGATTTATTACATTCTATATATACATATGTATTTCAATCTAAAAACCTTTTGATGGCCTACAGTCAACATTTTGTGTGAGGATTAATGTAGATAGTAATTTTTCAATTTCCCCGATGTAGGTAGTAAATAAACCGCCAGTTTTGCTAAAGTCGTAATCTCAGTAATTTTGTCGATGACGATCGTCAGTAAAAGTGAATAGTCCATTAGAAGTTGAGGCGTTATCGCGCCTGTTTTCATAGCAAGTTGCTTTCCTCAACACAAAGAAATTTGATATTGGCTGGAGATCGACAGTTTGCTTTTACGGCCTTCCGCTATAACTTTTTTTTTTTACACGAAGAGTAAGGGGAATGTAGGTCGGCTAGGAATTTTTCATTCTTCTTTCACATACTATAATGGTAATATCTAACGATATATGTACACGGGGTGTAACAGAAATAAACGAGGAGCTTTGAAAGGCGTAAACTAGATGCGATAAATAATCGCATAGTACGTTCGGTCGCGTGGTTAAAAAAAAATGAATTTTTAAAGAAAAGCCGGTCCTGCGCGTGAAATGGCAACGGAGATGTGCACGAAAAGAGAACTGAAATAAATACCGTACAGCTAGAAAGTTGGATCACTTGAGAAAGTAAACAGTAGCGATAAGATAAACAAACAATTCACCTACACGTAATGTTTGGACTCCCTATTACGATAAAAATGAATTAAACAAGTGCATTTGTTCATCGCTGACAGCATACAGCACTAAATAAATTACACCTCAACATGTATCTATTAAAAACACAAGTTTTTATTAAGGCAAACTTCTACACCACCATCGAGGTATTGCCAAACGCGTTATTTTTGTTGTAATGCGCCAATAGCTTTATCATCCCACCAGGAACAATTAATCATTTATTGATTTTTGTTTACAAGTAACGTTACAGCTTATTTATCAATTGAGTAGTGTGCAAATTCAAAATTCTGTTCCGCAGACAACAACATTTGTTTATAAACAACAGCCTATAGAAATAAATTAGACTGTAAACTGTAGCACCATTCTTTTGAAGCCACAGACACAAATTAACTCGCGGCTGAAAATCAATTTTAAACAAAGCTACCACTCGCTGCAAATGATAGAGATACAGCAACTGTTTCTTTTAAAATTTGCCACACTATCACATGAGAGAAGTCAACGTTCCCTACTCATTAGCGCATTTTGGGGATTGTCTTCTATGAAATCAAGGATTTTATCCTCTTTAACGGCGATATGGTTCAAGCCCGCAAATAGGTACCATGTCACTTCTTTGTTACAACAGCTGCTATACACTGACATACTGACCTATTTCAATGTCTGATGTTCTATTGCTAAATTTTTTTATTTTATTCCACATGATATTGACTAAAAACGATGTTTAAGCGTTAAAACAATAAACAACTGACGGCAACATAAAAACCTTCAATGAGACTTAACTAATCTAACAAACAGCAAACAATACACGATGTGTATATATATAAATACGATCATAGTCCCTCAAGGTCAAATCAAACTTACTTACCGCGTATTTTTATTAATGTGATCTTAACTTATTCGTTAAATTTGAATGACAGAGTATTCGTTTTAAAAAAAAACGAATTTTTATTCCAGCCCAGGCATCCTTTTCCTTTACACAATTGAGAACAACAAAGTCATATGAAAACAGCCGTTGACCTTATAAAAAAACCATAAAACTGATCCTCCGGGGCTATTGAAGGTAAAAGTTACAATCGGCCCTTTTGTAGGTTCTGTAATAACTTTTAACTAAAGAAAAAAATTGAACAACCAAAAACTCCAGAACGCATTATTTATATGACTCAGAATTCCCGTGGCTTATCCAATTAGCAAACGAATACATTAGCATGAATGATCTAAATCAAGGTGTTTACACGTCTGTCAAAAATGTTAAAAATCGGATTTTAGTAATAGCAATATACCACGGATGTACCCTAAAAAAAATATATCTACTTTTCATTTATTTCATAAAAGAATCTAGTTCCGATTTTATCAGATTTAAAATTAGGTGCACAAGTTTCCAACCTTAAAGCTAACATTAAATCCTCTTTACTAGATGCTAATATACTGCTACAACACCCTTACATACACAACCTTATACATTAATTACATGCGGCTTTTATCACTACACTACGAGCACCCAAAAAAGGTCACAGCGCTATTGGGATCCGTCAAATGGGAGGAACCTAAAAACATGGCGCCGATTAGGGAAAATTTATCGTAGTTCCTATAGTGTACCGTGCAATTTCCAAGTTTTTAAATTACGATAAAATGATAAGTATTGACACAATATGTGATTGGGCTGACACAAAGCCTCGGAAAGGAAATTT
>NW_020439479.1:7983-13883 GCF_000699045.2 Agrilus planipennis | reverse complement strand
TTTTTTGGCTCTTTACTAATTATCAATATTATAAATGTTGGCTAATTAGTAATAATAAGTAATCTATTAAATTTTATTAGACTTCAGAGTGTATGAAAACTGGAAAATTACAGAACTTTGCAACCCCAAAACTTTTTTTATGGGGGTGTGACCGCCGCGAACTTTTTATGGTGGTTTACTCAGGAAGACCTCTTTCAATCCCCCTGCCCCCACCCCCGAAAGGGGTAATAATCTAGACCTTTACCGAATTTTTTAGTGACGGAATGAAAAAACCTCTAACGGTGATTATGTGGAAAAATAAGTCTACGATTAGGAATTATACTATAATGTAACTTTTTGCATATCTTTGTATTTATTTATGTTCACCTGTGTGCATTAGTATAGATTTTACATTAAAATCATAGCGGTGCTTATTTTCAAGGTAGGTCGTACTTTCGGGGAAGCACGCTAATAATCTTACACATACACTACTTCATCACAAGCGAAAAATTTCACGTTAATCATTTAATGTGACAAATCCAACGGCCCAGACGTAAAACGATTATCGACTAATCGACTCGAAAGAAAAATCGATTCCTTAATCTTTTTTTTTCTTGCATCTACCTATTTCCAATAAAAACGAATAGCGATACTTCAAAAGTGCCCACTTCAAATGAAACGAAATAACTTCGAGTAAGACGTTTATACATTTCGAGCAGAGGCTTACTCAACTAGGTCATCAAATTACTCTCTCGTCCCAAATTTTCCTGAATTTCCATTTTCAAAGACAAAGGCCGGACCGATTGATTTGAACTGACGAACGAGGACTATTTGCAAAGGAAACCCTCGATTACTTAGGTTCCGATTCCGTTTGAACGGTTTGTCTGGCAGATATGTCAGTTAAGACATCGAAGCGGTCGGACCTACTGACAGTTGATTAAATGGATGATTGCAATAGAAAACAAACAAGTTAATTTTATTTCTTACCAAAATCACAAACAATAGAAATTAACTGATAAATAATGGGTATAAAAAGCGACCAGTACGGCATGCTTTAGATCAAAGTTTTATATTACAACTATTAAAACTAATTCTAAGAACAGCATTATTTTTGGATAAAAGGTACCCTATGTCTTTTTCTGTGCTCCTGGCAATGTGTCTACAAATTTTCATGATGATCGGTTAAGTAATTAAGGCGTTAAATGGTTGCAAACCAACAAACTCACATTTGTATTTGTAATATTAGTTATTAGCACTTGCATGCGGAAAATAAAAGGTTAGAAGCGAAATGTGGTGTTACCGGCGAATGATGAGGATACCATGGATAGAGAAGGTTAGAAATGAAGAGGTATTAGAAAGAATAGGAGAACAGAGGACTCTATGGAAGTCAATAAGAAATAGGGGTAAATGTCTAGATGATGGCCCCCTATACAAGTAAAGCAAAATGTTCGCCGAACTTAGAAATTACATATTCTTTGGAGAATTTTTTTCTTTTTTTGAAAATATTTCTTGCTTATCTCTTCGCCGTACATATGTATGCAAGTAGCTCATATTCATGAGGTCGTCAGTCCTAAGACTGGTTGGACACGCATCTCCACTCCTGCCTATCCTGAGTTAATCCTCGCAATTCCCTAAAACTAGAACATCCCACATCCTTAAACTATTTGTAACTAATAGTAATGTAATCTGGATCTACCTCTTTTTCTCTTCACTCCCGTTCCTGCCTCTAATATGTCTCTGACTAGACCTTCAAGCCCGAGAAGGTGCCCTATTAACCTATCTCACCTATTTCGGTAAAGGTCTAGATGATGACCCCCACCCCCGTGATGGGATCGAACCACTGTACCATGAAAAGTCCGTGGCGGTCTCACCCCCATAAAAAGTTATGTAACTACTAGAAGCAGAAACAGTGGTAAAGAGGGACAGAGAAAAATATTCATTAGATTATTGTTTGGTTTATTTGGTTCAAGATAGGAAGGAGTAGAGGTACGTATACAACCAGCCTTTGAACCGATGACCTTTTTCTTATATATCCATTCTACTTTAAATCCATATTAATATTTCAGTTTTATTAATAATTTCCAATTCGGTGATTTAAGGACAAATCTCCCGTTGTAGTGAATAGAGAAAAAAAAATCGACAAAGGTTGTTGTTATTTACTGTCGAAAAAAAGCCTTTGTAATTGGTTTTTGCTGAAAAGTTTGCGAATTGTGTAAGAAAGTGTGTTTTTGAGAAGTAACGATTTTTTTGTCTTTAAAATAAAACACGGCTTTTTCCAAGTTTATCTTCGTCACGACTGAAATTGTTGTTTCTCTGCGTTTTACATCGCAGTAAGGATGTTCTGCGGATGAAATTAACATTTTAAATTAGTGCGGAGGTTTCATTTTAAGCAACTAGAGCTTTTATGCGAAACGTCGTTGGTGTTTGTAAATGGAAAACTGCTGAATGCATAATATTAAAGCCACCAGCTATTCGTTGAAAAGCACATAGATAGTGAGAAACAAGATTATTTTCGACAGAATCGTTATTCAAAAGGTGCACCAACCTTTCAAAATCTCCTTAGCCCTAATATTTTGAAGTAGTTAACTCTTTAATAAAATGATTATAACAGCATGAGAAAGTCAACTTAAGGATTCAAACAAAAATTCTTTTACTTTATAAGAGGGCTTGCTGTGTTGCGTGCTGAGGAATGCAAAACTGTTTTTTCTTGTAATTTTAAATAGATAATGTATTAAAAAGATATTCTGAAAATCTACAGTCTTGCTCAAACTGCAGAAACACAAATTTTGAAAAATCACAGACCATAGCGCCCTAGAAAAACCATAAAACAAAAATTCTAGGCCTTTTAAATTTCCAGAAATTAGTTTTTCAAGTATTTTATTTACAATCAAATATGATATACACTTAATTTACTTTCTCTAGCGACGTGCCCCATCCAATATTTTAGATGCGCGCTGGCAAAATCGTAGGTAGGAAGAAAAAAGCTCATTATACTCTCGACTCTTGTTCATTAAACATACTTTTTCATACAGTACCTGTCAAGAGTTTTGTTCAATCATGAATAGTAGCGCGAGTCGAAAACAAGCGTTAAAGCCTTTAATATATCTTCAAGTATAAATAAACACCTCGTTGATATTTTCAGTAGTAATTGGTACCAGTAATAGCACATTTGAGCAATGTAATTTTAGTGGATAAAATGGTCAATTTTTCCGTGCAGTACTCTACGGATTATACGCTCCTCACCGGTTAATAGTTTGGCCGAGAGTTGTCTCCTTCATCTTCCGGCCTAGTGCTGTTCTTTTCTACTTTGCGCCGGTCAAACTGAAGGTCACATCGCTACAGAAAGTAAACGGAGTATACCTGCATCATCATCATAATTGTCGTCAGTCCTGAAATTGATTGGACACGCACCTCTATATATGATGTACAGGGGTTTTTTTAAACATACAAACAAAATTTTAATCGATTATTTCCTGATAACTTTTTGAAAGCCGCTTTGTTTCGAGGATACAGGGTGGTAAAAGCTTTAAAATAATAATGCAGCCAAAATTTAAATAGATGTATATCATAAGCAACTATAAAAAATATTCAAAATACAATTTTATCTTTTAACAACTTTTGATTACTAAAAACGACTATTTTTTTTTTACTCACAGCAATACGTTAATGCAGATATCGAAAACAAAATCAGTTTAAACGGGAGTTCAATTCAATAAGAAACGACCCTACTGGTTTTGAAAGACACCAATCAATAATAAGAACATTAAATTCATGGATCCTTGCTGGTGGTAGTCATTTTCCACGCAAAGTATGTTAAAATGCTTTGGTAATAAGCAGTAAATGCGATTTATGTTGCACTTTGTTGTCCCTCGTATGGTATTCGCACACGGGTCTCGAGAAGAAAATACGGCACCCTCCCGACAGGTAAAACCGTACAGTTCCTTTTCTTCCCTTATATTAAAATACCCTATAAATCTCTCTGCACAATAACGAATAATAACACGTCTGCTTCCACCACATTATATTATGTATAGTGTATATGTGTATATTACAACAAACAGTAAAAATAAAACAGCTTTATTGTAATAATTAATTAAATAAGGCCTTGCAATTGTTTTAGACAAAAGCTTTTTGTAGGTACCTGCTAATCAACTTTCATTTTTAAGGTTCTGCGGGTCCATGAACTCTATTAATCATTTCGTTGTCCGTTCCTTCATTTATCCACCTCAACAATACAAACATCCTGTTAATCGTACCCACAGGCATAAAATTTGATCTAAATACGACGCAAAATATTACGTAGGAATGACCGCTACGAAAACACAATCGTTATAAAAAATAAAGGATAACTCTTGCCGATCTAATCGGAAAAGCAAAATATTGCCATCTACGATATATGCTTGCAATTATTGTTTTCACAGTAATAGAAATAACACACGTCAGTACAACCACAGCAACGATATTACGCCTGATACACGGAGAAAAGCAAATTTTTATGACAACACAAAAATTGCAATTTTCGGTTGTGAATGACTGAATTTGCCACAGAAATAGTAGAATTTATTAAGTAACTTGTAATAATTTCAATTTTAACGTTTCTTTAAAATTTGTTTCAAGTTTCTTAATTATTACTATTAAATTTGTAACATCAACTAAAATACATAGCAAATTTATTTCTGCTGGGATTTAATTTTTAGAAATTGGGATCGAAATTGTAAATTTTATTATTTTCACTTACGAAGCAACGGACTAGTGTGATAAATTGTAAATATCGCTTTAATATTTTCGTTTTTAATTTTCTCCGTGTGATGCCAACCACATCCGTTGACGTAACGTCGGATAAGCGACTTCATAGTTGTTCTCATTGAAAAAAGGGAATCAGTCTTAAACCACAGCCAATAAGGCCGAAAAATAAGCACTATTTAGCCTTAGCCTTTTGAGAAATACACACTTGACTGACAAACGAGAAAACGAGACGAAGCCGGCCCTGGGCGTGAAATGCCAAAGTATAGAGAAATTCTGACAACAACTACATCAATTAAAAATGTAAACAGTGACGGTTGTGGGACGACTAGTAAAGTAAATAATAATAAAAAATATAAACAGCTTACTACTACGCTACTACACATAATAATCTTTAGGCAACAATTAATTACATAACTATTTTGTTCATCGCTGATGGTATGCAGTACTATTTAAAATACACCTCGACATGGTATTAAGAACAGAAATACAAAAGAAACACTTATACAACACGGATCATGCAACTAATTGAATGCAGCGTTGCAATGTCGTATTTCCCCTTGTGATCCCACCAGGGCCGCACCACCAAACATTTACTTAATTTTCTTGTTTTATCTTACCTATCACCTTTGCAAGCTTCCTACCTATTTCAAAACCACCCTTTATATACCTACAGGTAAAGCAGTGTTCAACAAGCATAAAAATTACACATTTCATACAAACGAAAATGCATAACTTGGTAAATATACGAAATACTTTAATTTTTTCAACCACATCTATCTGAAAATACCGTCTGCTTCTTTGAAAACTGTTCTAAACTAACCGAACTCTCAAAATGTTTTGAACAGCCCTCAGACGCATTAAGTTGCGTTAATTTATTGGACTTATATTATTTTATTATTTGTATGAAAAGACGGTCGAAGGTATTTGCAGAATTTTTTCTATACCACGTCGCATTTTACAGTAGATGATGCAGTCCTCTAATGAATGAATATCCCTTCCAGAAAATACTACGAATGGCGCAGTAAACGCCATCTGTAGCACGATGCTACATTTTAGGATTACGTATGCTCCAACAAGGTCCACTTGTGTGGATATCTACTTGCTGAAAACGAATCCCGGCGTAGCCAACCTCAACGTGATAGGCACGTTAGCTTAATCGAATAAAATAATTCGAA
>NW_020439479.1:0-6028 GCF_000699045.2 Agrilus planipennis | reverse complement strand
AGGCATGAAGGTCTAGTCAGAGACATATTAGAGGCAGAAACAGGAGTTAGGAGGGGTAGAGGTAGACCTAGATTAGATTACTGTTCGCAAATAGTTAAGGATGTGGGTTGTTCTAGTTTTAGGGAAATGTGAAGTTTAGCTCAGGATAGGAAAGAGTGGAGGTACGTGTCCAACCAGTCATAGGATTGATGACCTTATGATGATGATGATCTAAACTAAAAAACTAAACTTATCCTACACAATATATAACATGCAAAACAATATTTACTTATAATCCTATACTACAAATGCAAATTTCCCTGCTGTATTCCCCTATGCCACATTTGCAGGACACATAATTGTCTACAATGGTTTTCTTCACAATCACGTTTTAAATCTCTTCACCCCTTCCACTCTCATTCGCCTCAGCTAAACCCTTGCTTCTTTTAATTACATTTTTTAGTAAGATCAGACCATCGCCACTGGCACTTAATATCCCCTTACAATCATCCAAACCTTTACTTTCTCCACATCCTCCTAGCACATGCATCATTCTTTCATCTCTCCTTCCACATATCCTACATATCATTTCTTCTTCTTTTATCCAATACTTACATTTTATACTTTCATTTCCCACTTTAAACCTTGCTGGTACGTCCACGTTCTTCATTCTATTCAAATAATCTAGCATACAGTCTACTTGCCAATGCCCCCATAGACAAAAGCCTTTAGACATTCCTCATATCTCGACTTATCAACACATCTTACATCTTCTCCCCTTAACATCTCATTGCATCTTAGCCTCATCATTTTCTCGACACACCCCCATTCGACCCCATTCATTCAATTGTTACTGATTCAACTTTAAATCGTTTAATGTACCATCTCTTTCTTTGTTATACCTGGTTTTTGTTCCAATATTTAAAATCCTTTTTCTCCATAATTCCTTTCTCATATCATCATCCCTAAGTTTTTCTAATTTTATCCCATATTTTCACCCTTTATCTGGTTTCCTCTACCATCTTCCCATATTGTAATTCCTTTGGTACAATGTATGTCTGTCCAACCACAAAACCCACTTTATGTATTTCTTGTAAACGTTTGCCACCTGTTTCTGTTCCTTCCACCCCCATACCTCTACCTCATAGCTATGTTTCTAACCCTCGTTTTAAACATCCCTTTTTTCTAATCTAATCGTTCCTATATAATCTATGCCCTACTCCCCATATATTTCCTAACAAGGCGTTTGCTTTCGTCAGTTGCGTATGTATATGTATTTTGTCATTGTTATTCTCCCCCATTATATAACCTAAGCATGTATATTTTTTAACTTTTCCTATCTCTTTCCCTATGCAACTAATCTTTTGTTCCTTCCCCTTTCTACCTCTTACTTCCCCAAATTCCATGCACTTTGTTTTACTAACATTTAACTCTGACATTTCTTTCTTAAGTATCTTTCCAACGCTCTCATCATACCTTTCAAGGCACCATGATTCGTGGCTATTAAGGCAACATTGACAGCATAAGATAAGTTCCAAATTTTCTTTCTACCGCTACCCTTCCTTCCCTTACATTACTGGTCTCTTTCTCTAAATTACTTATCCATTATTATCTAATACTTACATTTTCTACTTTTGTATAGTTAAGGATATGGATTGCTTTAGTTTAGGGAAATGTGAAGATTAGCTCAGTATAGGAAATAGTGCAGGTGCGTGTCCAACCAGTCTTAGGACTGATGACCCTATGATGATGATATATATATTAAACAGTTGTGCACTTAATTTACATCCTTGTTTTACACCTTTTTCCATCCAAAATATCCTTGTCTTCCTACCACTTAATTTTATAACCCCTACAGTTTCCCTATATATATCTCCATTATTCAGTGGTTTATCATCAGTATAATTCTAATAAAATCACATATCTATAAAATTTTGCGAGGCTAACTTCTCTGGTGCTACAATTTTCTGGGATAAGCTGACTATTAAAACATATATTTAAAGGATGAAACTGACTAACTCGTCTACTTCCGATATCCAGGATTTTGTCGTTTAAATGGAAATTGTTTAATAAAAATTGCTAACATTTTGTCATGTTTCAGCTGGAACCAAGTAACTCGCCTCGTTTAAAATGTAAGTGTTATGTATGGCATCGATAACGATAATCATCCATCACATTTGGACGAGTTCAACTACTACTTTATATCTCAAGAAAAATATATTGCATACTTATTCTAATATAAAAAAGTTACGTCAGTAACTACCGTATTGGTTCAAATTAATTATATAAAGATATGATGTATTTGATTAAAACGGGCTTCACTGGACAATTCTTATGTTGGTCATTTATTTTCAACCTCAAGTTTTCGTCGTGACTTCTCGGCTTGCTCAGGAGAATTAAGTAAATTTATGAGATTAATTTTGCACCATTACTTATTACTTACGAAAGTGAAGAGTAAGTTTATTTGATCCAAAATTTACGTGTTTTAAAATTATTTTAACATTTTTAATGGATTTTTTTTAAGTACTAGGTTAAAACTCAACATGGTTACTATAATTCATCAAAAAGTCGACATTTATAAGTGATCAGATAAAAAATATTTAAAACTCATAGCTCCCTGAGATAGTTGGGATGATCAAAATTGGCAAACTCTGCTTTTCCACTTCGGTCCCCGTAAGAAAAATTTCCATTGAACTTCAATGGGAATCAATGGAAAATTTGTAAATTCCATTCAAACCCATTTGACATAAGTGGAAAAATAATTGCTTCCATTTACAATAATTCCATTAATATTTACATAGGAAAAATTTCCATTGATTTTCAATGGGAACTAATGCAAAATTTATAAATTCTATTTAAAACCATTCAATTTAAATGGAAAAACAATTGGCTACCTAAAAAAGGAGAACATCTGGTTTGAAAAGATTAAAACTTATTAAAAAAAATGGAAAAAACGTGCTGAAGTTAATGTGATTATCAAAGCAAGCTGTAAAAATAATAACCAACATATTTTTGGAATAATAATTGTCATGTAATTCATATTTTTTTTTCGTCGAAAAACCTCATATTTCATCTTGATTAAAAAGAAAAACAATTGGCTACCTAAAAAAGGAGAACATCTGGTTTGAAAAGATTAAAACTTATTAAAAAAAATGGAAAAAACGTGCTGAAGTTAATGTGATTATCAAAGCAAGCTGTAAAAATAATAACCAACATATTTTTGGAATAATAATTGTCATGTAATTCATATTTTTTTTTCGTCGAAAAATCTCATATTTCATCTTGATTAAAAAGAATGTCATTTAATTACTACTAATAATAATCAAAGGTAAAAATTAAAGAATGGACACTAGGATTTTCATTAGGTTCAGGAATGGAAATTCCAATGGAACGCAATGGAAATCCCATTGAGTTCGGGAATGGAATTTCCACTAAAATTCTAGTGGAATTGCAATTCTCCATTTATTACCATTAATTATTATCAGTGGTAATTAAATAGCATTTTTTAAAGGAAATAGAATGGAAATTTTTCCTACGGGCAGATCTACTGGTTTTTCTTAGTTATACTGAACTATTTAAACTTTTGACTTAGTTACAATTTCTTTACATTTGTTGCTTCTACATAAAAATCCTGCTGATTTTATATTGAATTAAATATAGATCTTATCCCTAAGTTCACTAAATCTTGGGGAATTTCCGTAGGTCTGGCAACACTAGCTCGTAAGTTTTTTACTGCCATCAAAATGTAAAGTTTATATGAACCTATTTGAATTTACTGCTCAAAGACGTTTTATTGGACAACCTTGGAGTTAGGGAGATATGAAAATTATGGGAGTAGGTTGGTGGTGGTTGGCGAGAGACAGGTGAGACAGGCGAAATGGCGACGGGAAGAAGTGAATGATTACCTGTAGAACATTACTGCCGCACAGCACAAAACCGCGGAAAAACTTAGACAACGGCAGACAGACCCAGAATCGAATTGGTGACCTTTAGACAGTTCAACTAATTGCAAAATCGCACAACATTTCCTTAATGTGATAAATGAGTCTGTTTATTCTTGGTCAGTTTCTCTAGTCGCGGTTCAATTGATAAACGGCGCCAATACGCTGACAAATGTTGCTTTAGACCATACCGATAGGTAGAGGTAGATAAAAGATGTATGATTTATAATGAGTGAAAAAATAAAACAGTAACTAACAATATGTAAAAGAGGTAATAGAACCGTGGAATATACAGGATGTTTCTGAAAGAAGTAGCAAGCTTGCAGGAAGTGATAGGTAGAGATGTGCAAAATGGTTTTTTAAAAGTATTTAAATAAAAAATGCAAATACTTTTTTGATTTGTTATTTTAAATGTAAAATACAAAATAGATTTCCCTTTTGTATCTTAAACGCTAAATGCAAAATACGTATTTTCAAAATACTTTTTTCAAATAAATACTTTTTTGTAGTACCTATTCAATTTTTTACATTTACCTAAGTTTAAAATATTTTTTAAGAAAACCTTGCAGGCATTTGCTCATTTTGGATTGAGTTTTTCTAGACTAATAGTGGTGTTTCCACTATATCACCAGCTTCATATTTTTCTGTTTGAAGTGATTGAGATTTTAGTTTTTCTATCTTTATGTTATAGTTTCTTCAGTTCAGCAACAAATAATTCTTCTATATGCTTCCTTATCTGCCTTTATCACCCGTTTTAATTGGAAAAATCAACATCAATCATTTTATATTATCTTTTACACATTGAAATAAGAGAAAGAAATGAAATCATAATTTCTTTAGCTTTATAGGTTTATCTAATAAGTGAAGTTTATGGAATCGTTTTCTAAGAATTTTGGATTATGTGCATTTATTAGCCCACTACACTATCTTGTAGTTTTCAGTTTCAAATTTCACAGTCAAACCGTGCTTAAGAATACAGAAAAATAAACCACGTCAGAAAGGGAGGAAGCAACAGATATGATAAAGGTAAAACAGGGAACACATTAAAGGGTAAAATGATGTTATTCGGTGGTAAGCGCATCACTTGAGAATGATTAATTTGTTTTTAATATTCGTAATAAAGTGTTTAAGGAAAGAAAAATTGGAGGAGCTGCCCTGAAAATTGGGAAATTCGGGAAAACTGAAAGAACCTTTTTCATTAGTATTTTTGTCTATTAGCTCAAGGGTCGAACTTATTGAACTAGTGCAAAGCAAATTTAAACATTTTTGTACAAGTAGTATTTTAATAATAATGTATTTTATACAAACGCCAATAGATATATAGAAATACCAAAGCACTAGGTCCTAACAAAGGCCCCAAATGAAGCGCATCACCTACAAATGCATTCAACACGTCCTAACAATTTTCCGCATTCATTCGCGTATTACAAACTGATTTTAATTAAAATATTTGTACCCTGATTGTATCTGTTTCTAAAATTCAGACAATTAAAGTAACATTTGCTGATGATACAATTACAAATTGAAAGTTTAATTGCGACTTACTGATAGTACGAATATACAAACATACATGCCTATAGGTACTTATTATCACATCGTTACCACCAGTTGTAAATAAATCAAAGTACTTACCCATTAAAAAATGGCCGATCTCGTACAACTTATCCAAGTTATAAATAAACAAGTACAACACGTATCAGGCACCAAAGCAGTTTATTTTATAAACGAAGGAAAATACAACTTAAAATTGATTATGCAGCCGAAATACAATTCGAGAAATAAATTAACACACCACGATCGCCCCGACGAGTACTTACAATAACCAACATCGCCTTCTATAATAAATTGTTTTAAAAAGGATAAACAACACTATTATGCTACTTTGCCAGAGTTTTCCACCAGATGGCAGATTAGACTGAGCTTTAAGCTTAGTTATGTGGGCGGAGTTACATGTCCTTTCCGTCTAAGACACATACAGTGTGTGCAGAAACGTCCCTACGACGAAATTATACACGGTGTTTCAATAATTTCTTAGTAGAACTGTGGGACAATTATTTTAATTGCACTAACAATTATTTTGATTGCACTAATAATATAATTAATTACGA
>NW_020439478.1:11631-12645 GCF_000699045.2 Agrilus planipennis | reverse complement strand
GTCAGAATACTTGCTCTCTTTAATACTTAGTCCCATACGGCAATTACAACTTTGTCTTGAATATTAATGCATTATTGCATGAATTAACCCTTTTTATTCTGTATTACAAGAAGAATCTGTTAATATCTGTTTTTAATAATTGGCAGGGGCTGATTTCGGAAATTAACGAATCAAAGTTGAAGGCATTTACATTGTTTGAAAGCTCTACGATTATCGGGGTGGTAGTGGTCTTCTTTAAATATTTTTTAAATAAAAAAGGCTCCTTTTGTCGTTAAGAATAGTCTACTTTATTTCGAGCGTAATTGTCTGTCTTTTATTTTCCGAATGCTTTCTCTCTTTAACAATGGTCTGCTTGAACGGTCGACCGAGAGAACAATACATTTCCCTAGTTTTAATATAAATAGCAAGTCTTTTGTTTTCCGAATACTTGCTCTCTTTAACAATGGCTTGCTTGAACGATCGAACGCTAGATAGAATAGATCGATAATTAATTACTTATAACAATAAATAAAACCACTTGATGTAAGATTTACTTGTTAATTAGCCCAACTATTTTACTTTCCAAATTTTGTTTAAAAACTTTTGATAAGGAATCACTTTTTAAATTACATAGGAGTATACTTTAGGTAGCTACATCATTGAACGAATTTTGCCATTAATAATTTCTGCTCATTTTTTGTATTTAGCTGTTATGGGGTTTAATTAATTCTAGTACAATTATTTTTCAGTTGTATTTTATGAAATCTTAATATATCTTTGTAGTAATGCCAGAGAATTATCTTGCACCTCAAATAGTGCACTTGTGATAAGTGAACATATAAAATTGACCAAAATTTTTTTTTTAAAGATTTACATCTTCATCAGTACAAAGGGGGTAATATTAGACAAATTTACAAAAGCTAGGTCATGGATCAAAACATTGTTTTCCCAGTAATTCCATAGCTACAAATTTTTCTTTAATTAACATAATTTATTTCTTAGACGACATAATTTACTTCTTAGTGTTTGCTATTT
>NW_020439478.1:3009-10319 GCF_000699045.2 Agrilus planipennis | reverse complement strand
TTTAGTCGTTAAGATTAATCCACCGTATTTCGAGCGTCATTGTCTGTCTCTCATTATCCGAATACTTGCTCTCTTTAACAATGGCTTGCTTGAACGATCGAACGCTAGATAGAATAGATCGATAATTAATTACTTATAACAATAAATAAAACCACTTGATGTAAGATTTACTTGTTAATTAGCCCAACTATTTTACTTTCCAAATTTTGTTTAAAAACTGTTGATGGCGAGTCTTTTTTCAAATTCCGTAGCCATTAACAATTTCTGTACATTTTTGTATTTAGCTGTTATGGGGTTTAACTCATTCTAGAACTAAACTCTCTGTGGGCCATTTTCTTGCTATTATCGACCCTGGTGTTTTCTGCTTTTGTCGAAACTTCGTTGTGAAAAACAATAATTATTTATAACTTCTTGAAAGCATAGAAATCCTTTTGCATTTTCTTCATTTAACATAGCTTTTCGAAAAGCAAACGTAGCTTCTATTATTTATTCATTGGAAAATTGTTAGACACCCTGTATACAGTATAAAAGTTAAACGTTCGAAAACCCCGTTTATTTCATTATTTAATTTGATAGCAGTGTTAAAATTTTTTATAGGTTTTTTTTACGTGTAACAAGTTTATGAATACATAATATCTTTGTTCTGTAACCTTCTAAAGACATTGCTATCGCATCGAATTACTCACATCTGTTTCAGTATAGTAAAAGCTTTGCTACGAGTTGTGTTAAGCTAAAATAATTTGTGTTATATATTTTGCAATTTGTTTAAACATTTAAAAATAATTCTAAACTCTGATGGTAAGTTATTACATTATTTTACTGATCTAGAAAAATAATTAATTAATTATGATACAATAAATAAAACCACTTGATGTAAGATTTACTTGTTAATTAGCCTAACTATTTTACTTTCCAAATTTTGTTTCAAAACTTTTGATAACGAATCATTTTTTAAATTCCATAAGAGTATACTTTAGGTATTAGCCACATCATTGAACGAATTTTGCCATTAATAATTTCTGCACATTTTTGTATTTCCAGTACAATTATTTTTTAGTTGTATTTAAAGAAATCTTAATATATTTTTATAGTAATGCGGAGAATTAGGTTGCATCTAAAACACCGGACTTGTGAAAAGTAACCATATAAAATTGACCAAAATTTTTTTTTTTTAAAGACTTACATCTTCATCAGTACAAAGGGGATAATATTAGACAACTTTGCAAAAGCTAGGCCATGGATCAAAACATTGCTTTCCCAGTAATTCCATATTAGGCCATCCAGGTATTCAAATGCATGTCCAGAATTTCACAGACGTTCTACATTAGGATTCACCAGGAATGAAGGTAAGTTGGACCATAAATAATTTTATAAATAGGTAGAACAAGACAAATTTTAATTAAGGAAAATTAAGCAAACTCAAGGGGTGAAAGCTTTTTTGTTTGCATAATGACGCAAACGTTTTGCTCTACAATGAAATGGTTTCATCTGGATAAATTATAAAAGTTATAAAAATTGTTAAAGATAGCTATGCTATTATTATTCACTTTTAGCATATAGTAAAATTGTATGAGTAAAAAAGCAGAATCGTTATAAATAACACTCACAATTATCACAATTAGAAATATAGATAGATAGATAGCTTTATTAAAAACATTCAAAAGATGCATAATTGAAAATATAGAAAAGGTCTTTGCAGTTTTTATGTTAGGTGCTCTTCAAATTAATTGGCTAAAACAACGTAAGCTACTTAATGTCGTTAACATACAAATATTTCGCATATAAGTAGGCATTTTAAAAATTAATTTTGTAGAACTTGAAATATGTTTTATTAAACTGCTTCAATCAACAATTGTACTATTCGATTGCGGAAAATCTATTGAAATGCAAGTTTGAGTGTGCTTCTCGAAATTTTGAAAATTGGATGATAATCTACAAACTAAAGGCTTTGAAAAATACCAAAATGGCAATTATTTTTCATTATTTTTTCGGTTTGGTCCGACCACAAAAATTCGTAACAAGTTTCTAACAGTCTATCCTAAACATGGAATATTAATGTTGTTTTGACGAAGAAATTGATAACGAACTGTTCATTTATTTATATATTTATGAAAACGTTTGCAAAAACCTATAACTTGTTTGACAAAAGTGTCTAATGTTATTTGATAATTTCGAAACATTGCATGTATATATTTGTTCGGGTGTTTATTAGGACTAGTAATTTTTCTACGAGAAATCCTACATTTGCGTTTTGATGGAAACGTGAGGCTTCATCGGAAATAGTTTAATGGAATACGCGTTGATAAGTGCAATATATATATATCTGAAAATTTATTAGANTTCTCTCATCCTTTTTAGACCATCCTTTCCTTCCATTTCAATTTCCCACTTTTTTGCACCGTGTTCGAATATATCTGGTTCCAATTTACATTATCTGCATATTTTCAACTCTGTCTTCTTTTTCTCAGTAACTTGGCGTCCACCTTTCACGTTCTAGTCCAAATCTTGTTGTTAAAACTTGTAAAAACTTAGTGTTTGGTTTTTTAATTTTTTATGTTGAAAATTAGATTTTGTCATAATTTGTTTTTTCATTTGATTTAAATAATACTTAACTTATTTCTTATTGTCAGGCTGACTTTACTAAAAAAATATGTATTGGATAAATTAAACTAATTCTTCTTTATTCAGATCTTTAAGGAAATTTTCCAGCCGTTCAATTTACGTTGAATGTAGCTGTACAAATGTTGGCATTTAAAAATTATTCCATCCACAATACTTAATATTATTTTCCTTCAGTATTATAACGTTCTTATACGTGTTTGTGTATTTTTTTATCTGTAAAAGATAGCAACGAAATCATTCTCTTCCTCGCACTAAATATCTTGGCATTAAATCACCCTAACAATCATCTCATAACTTATGTCTCAATCCTATCGCGTATTTGAAGTCTGCTATTTTTCCCTCTTATCATTTCCTCGCATCTCTTTTTAACAATTTTCCCTACCTTCCAATCCTTTAATTCCCATTTATTTGACTATTTTTGATTAATTTTTAAATCTTTTAGTGCCTCTTCCCTTTCTTTTTTCTATATTCAATATTCTCTTTCTACAATATTTTTCTCTGATACCTTCCTCTTGTAATTTCCCTATTTTCTCCTCATATTTACTAGCCCTTTTAAACGATTCTTCTACCATTTTACCACATTCTATTTCCCTCTTCAATATGTGGACTGGAGTGCTCTAATCTATTTGTAATAACCACTTTGCATATTTTTTGTAAATGCGTTCTACTTGCCCACATTTCTTTGGACCTCAAATTTCTCCCCCGTTAAATACTGAAATTCTAATTACTGCACTATCATTCTATTCTAGTAATATATCCTAAAGATCTATATTTTTTCAACTTTTCTATCATCACGTATCACCTATCCATACACCTCTGTTTTGTTCAGTATCCATCTGTAGTGTTTTACTGCAAGTTAAACACGGCTAAAGGTGAATAATATAAACATGTCCATCTTTTACCATTTCTACAATTTCGAAAAACTATCATTATGGTTTTATATTCTACCCTGAGGCTAAACATTGGCATAATTACGTAAGGCAAAAAAAATAAAAATAAATTGTCATCTCTTTAGTTTACTTGATCTCCTTCAGTAATATATTTTAGAATTACGAATTAGATATATTTAGAAATTTTAANGTTGTAGTCTATTTGTAATTCTTTTTAAATATAATAAAGCTCCTATTTCTGTTAAGAATAATTTAGCTTTCTTTCGAGCGTAATATTCTATCTTTTGTTCTCCGAATACTTGCTCTCTTTAACAGTCGTATGCTTGAACGACCGACTGACAGAACAAGACAATTTCCTCGTTTTAATACAAATTGCTATTAAAAATTTGTTTTCCACATTAATGCGTTATCTTTGTATAAATTAAACTTTCTTAAATTTCTACAAAGAGAATGTATTCATTTGTCTATTCTGTGATATGCATGGGCTGATTTCGGAAATGAAAGAAAAAAAAACTGAAAGCTCTTTCATTTCATGAAAGCTATACAATTATTGACTTGGTTGTAGTCTATTTGTAATTCTTTTTAAATATAATAAAGCTCCTATTTCTGTTAAGAATAATTTAGCTTTCTTTCGAGCGTAATATTCTATCTTTTGTTCTCCGAATACTTGCTCTCTTTAACAGTCGTATGCTTGAACGACCGACTGACAGAACAAGACAATTTCCTCGTTTTAATACAAATTGCTATTAAAAATTTGTTTTCCACATTAATGCGTTATCTTTGTATAAATTAAACTTTCTTAAATTTCTACAAAGAGAATGTATTCATTTGTCTATT
This sequence comes from Agrilus planipennis, assembly GCF_000699045.2. Classification (NCBI taxonomy): domain Eukaryota; kingdom Metazoa; phylum Arthropoda; class Insecta; order Coleoptera; family Buprestidae; genus Agrilus; species Agrilus planipennis. Next base: position 5,970 of record NW_020439478.1, on the reverse strand, counting down.
CTGTGATATGCATGGGCTGATTTCGGAAATGAAAGAAAAAAAAACTGAAAGCTCTTTCATTTCATGAAAGCTATACAATTATTGACTTGGTTGTAGTCTATTTGTAATTCTTTTTAAATATAATAAAGCTCCTATTTCTGTTAAGAATAATTTAGCTTTCTTTCGAGCGTAATATTCTATCTTTTGTTCTCCGAATACTTGCTCTCTTTAACAGTCGTATGCTTGAACGACCGACTGACAGAACAAGACAATTTCCTCGTTTTAATACAAATTGCTATTAAAAATTTGTTTTCCACATTAATGCGTTATCTTTGTATAAATTAAACTTTCTTAAATTTCTACAAAGAGAATGTATTCATTTGTCTATTCTGTGATATGCATGGGCTGATTTCGGAAATGAAAGAAAAAAAAACTGAAAGCTCTTTCATTTCATGAAAGCTATACAATTATTGACTTGGTTGTAGTCTATTTGTAATTCTTTTTAAATATAATAAAGCTCCTATTTCTGTTAAGAATAATGTAGCTTTCTTTCGAGCGTAATTTTCTATCTTTTGTTTTCCGAATACTTGCTCTCTTTAACAGTCGTATGCTTGAACGGCCGACTGAGAGAACAAGACAATTTCCTTGTTTTAATACAAATTGCTATTAAAAATTTGTTTTCCACATTAATGCGTTATTCTTGTATGAATTAATTTTTTTTAAACTTGTATTACAAGGAGGACGTATTTGTTTGTCTATTCTGTGATGTGTATTGATTAATTTCGGAAATTAACGAACCAAAGTTAAAAGCTTTTTCATTGTTTTAAAGCTATACTATTATAAATGCGGTTTAGCCTATTTTGAACATATTCAATTATAATAAGGCTCTTATTGTCGCTATGAATAGTATAGCTCTTTTCAAGCACAATTTCTATCTTTTGTTCTCCGAGTATTTGCTGTGTTTAGTAATTAATGAATAATTGAAAATTTGTTTTGAAGATTAATGCATTTTAGTAATAAATAAACATTTTAAACCTTGTATTACTAGAAGAAAGTGCGAGTTTCACTATTTAATAAACGTGGAATGAGACACCATGATTTTAATATAAACAGCAATGGATGATATTTGAATAAATTAAACTTTTTGGTCTTGTATTATAACGAGAATGTGTTTGCTTCTCTATTCTGTAATATGTGCGATCTAATTTCGGAAAATAACAACTCACACAAAGCACAAAGCCCTTTCCCAGCTTTTAAGCTATACGACCACCGAGGTGTTTGTGGTCTACTTTTAAATTTCTTTTTAATAACAAAAGCTCCACTGGTCGTTAAGATTAGTGGACCTTATTTCTATCGTAATAGTTAATCTTTTATTCTCATAACACTTGCACTTTTTAATAGTCCCAAACAGTAATTAAAAGTTTATCTTTAATATTAATACATTTTTATATGAATTACTCTTTTTTTATCTTGTATTACAAGGAGAATGTCCTTATTTCTGTATTTAATAGTATGTAGGGGCTAATACAGGTAACTAATGAATTAAAGTTGATAGTATGTAGGGGCTAATACAGGTAACTAATGAATTAATATTTAATTAAAAACAATGGTATTCTTGAACGGTTCAACGCGAGAGTATAAATATAAATCCCTTCTCACCATGTGGTACAAGGAGAATGTAATAATTTCTGTATTTATTAGTACGTATGGGTTGATTTCAGTAACTATCGAATCAAATTTGAATGCTTCTTCATTGTTTCTAACCCGTTCGCTTATTGAGGTGGTTATGGTTTAATTTTATTTTTTTTTTAAATAAAAAACGCCCTTTTAGTCGTTAAGATTAATCCACCGTATTTCGAGCGTCATTGTTTGTCTCTCATTATCTGAATACTTGCTCTCTTTAACGATGGCAAGATTGAACGGTCGAACGCGAGAAGCAGACATTTCCCTAGTTTTAATATAAATAGTAATTAGAAATTTGTTTTGATGATTGATGCCTGATGTTTTTGTAAATTAAACTTTTTTGATCTTGTATCTTTCGTGTTTGCTTCTTAATTTTGTAATACGTGGGATTTTATTTTGGAAAATAACGAGTTAAACAAAGTTGAAAACCCTATCATTGCTTTTATGTTATACGAACACCGGGGTGATTGTGGTCTACTAATAACAAAAGTAACTCTGGTTGTTAAGATTAGTGGTCATTATTTCAATCGTAATTTTCAATCTTTTATTCTCAGAATACTTGCTCTCTTTAATATTCCCAATCAGTAATTAAAACATTGTCTCAAATATTAATGCATTTTTTTATCAATTAACCCTTTTTCAGCTTATATTACAATGAGAATGTGTTAATTTCCCTTTTTAATAATTTGTAGGGGCTGATTTCGGTTATTAACGAATCAAAGCTGAAAGCATCTTCACTGTTTCAAAGTTTTTCGGTTATCAAGGTGGTGGCGGTTTACTTTTAATATATGTATTTACTTGCTCTCTTATTAGTCCCAAACAGTAATTAAAAATTTGTCTTGAATATGAATGTATTTTTTTACATAATAATTCTTTCTTACCATGTGGTACAAGGAGAATGTACCAATTTCTGCATTTAATAGTATGTAGGGGCTGATTTCGGTAACTAACGAATCAAAGTTGGAAGCATGTCCATTGTTTGAAAGCTCTACAATAATCGGAGTGGTTGTGGTTTACTTTCAAAATTATTTAAATAATTATTAAAATAAAAATTTAAATTTAAATAAAAAAAAGCTCCTTTTGTTGTTAAGTTTACAAAGGTACCACTTGTCGGTTAGATTGGTAGACCTTATTTCGATCGTAATTTTCAATCTTTTATTGTCAGAATACTTGCTCTCTTTAATACTTAGTCCCATACGGCAATTACAACTTTGTCTTGAATATTAATGCATTATTGCATGAATTAACCCTTTTTCTTCTGTATTACAAGAAGAATCTGTTAATTTCTGTCTTTAATAA
>NW_020439478.1:867-2508 GCF_000699045.2 Agrilus planipennis | reverse complement strand
CTAGCAAGGAGATCGGGCTGAAACTATAGCTACAAGCTATCCAAGGATGGTACTATAGAATGTCACCTCAAGGTAGGCCTAGTGGCGTCATCTCTTGGTTAGGCCGGAAACTTATCAATCCACCCTCGTATGTAACTTTTAATATCCGAATACCTGCCCTCTTTAATAGTGCTAAACTGTAATTAAAAATTTGTCTTGAATATTAATGCATTTTTGTGAGTAATAACCTATGGGATAGTTTGTGAGGGGTGTGCGGGTTATTTACCGGATGCGAAACCCTTCAATACTAAAATAACAATTCTTTTAACTCGTGTTACTACGAAAATATGTGTTAATTTCTGTATTTAATAGTTCTTAAGGGCCGATTTCGGTAATTAACGAATTAAAGTTGAAAGCGTTTTTATTACTTCAACGGTTGATGATTATCGGATGGTTTTTAATATATTTTAAATGAAAAAAGGCTCCTTTTGTCATTAAAACTAGTCTATTTTATTTCGCGCGTTATTGTCTGTCTTTTATTTTCCGAATACTTGCTCTCTTTAACAATGCTCTGCTTGAACGGTCGACCAAGAGAAGAAGACATTTCCCTGGTTTTAATATAAATAGCAATTAGAAATTTGTTTTAAATAGTAATGCCTGATCTTTATATAAATTAAACTTTTTTGAACTTGTATTACAAGGAGAATGTGTTTGTTTCTTCATTCCATAAAATGTGGGGTAATTTCTGATAACAACGCCTTAAATAAAGCTCAAAGCCGGAATGACTTGCCCCAAGATCATCGAGGTAATTTTCAATCTTTTATTGTCAGAATACTTGCTCTCTTTAATACTTAGTCCCATACGGCAATTACAACTTTGTCTTGAATATTAATGCATTATTGCATGAATTAACCCTTTTTCTTCTGTATTACAAGAAGAATCTGTTAATTTCTGTCTTTAATAATTGCCAGGGGTTGATTTCGGTAATTAACGAATCAAAGTTGGAAGCACTTACATTGTTTGAAAGCTCTGAGTTTATCGGAGTGGTAGTGGTTAACTTTTAATATTTTTTAATTAAAAAAAAGGCTCTTTCAGTCATTAAGATTAATCCACCGTATTTCGAGTGTCATTGTTTATCTCTCATTATCCGAATATTTGCTTTATTTAACAATGGCATGCTTGAACGGTCGAACGCGAGAAGCAGACATTTCCCTAGTTTTAATATAAATATATACCAATTAGAAATTTTGTTTTGAAGATTAATGCCTGATGTTTGTATAAACTAAACTTTGAGAATTTCTTTGCTTCTCCATTTTGTAATATGTGAGATTTAATTTCGGAAAATAGCGACTTAATCAAATCCGAAAGCTCATTCGTAGCACTTAAGCTATACGACCACCGCGGTGATGATCTACTTTTTTTAAAAATTTTTTAATTACAAAGGCACCACTGCTTGGTGAGATTAGTGGACCTTATTTCTATCGTAATTGTAAATCTTTTATTCTCAGAATACTTGCTCTCTTTAATACTCCCAATCAGTAATTAAAACATTGTCTCAAATATTAATGCATTTTTTTAACAATTAACCCTTTTTCACCTTGTACTACAATGAGAATGTGTTAATTTCTGTATTTAATAGTACGTAGGGGCTGATTTCGGTAA
>NW_020439478.1:0-594 GCF_000699045.2 Agrilus planipennis | reverse complement strand
TTTTTTGATTTGATTTAAGTATACTTAACTTCTTTCTTATTATCAGGTTGACTTTAATTTTTAAATTTCTAATTACTTCATAAATAAACTTAAATTAACGTAATTCATTTCTTAGACGACGTAATTTACTTCTTAGTGTTTGCTATTTTAAATTTTTATATTGAAAATTAGATTTTTCTTGTTATTTACTGTCATAGTTTGTTTTGTGATTTGATTTAAATATAATTAACTTATTTCTTATTGTCAGGTTGATTTTAATTTTCAAATTTATAATTACTGCAACTTTGACCCTAAAATAATTGTGTTTAACAAACATATGTCTGAAATTATTGGAGCATGTATGTGCAAAGAAGAATATAAGAAAAATTGTCAAGAAAATGTTTTTTAGAAATTAAACTCTCTGTGGGCCATTTTCATAGTGTTATCGACCCTGGTGTTTTCTGCTTTTGTCGAAACATCGGTGTGGAAAAACAATAATTATTCACAAGTTCGTGAAAGCATGGAAATCCTTTTGCATTTTCTTCATTTAACATAACTTTTCGCAAAACAAACGTAGCTTCTATTATTTATTCATTGGAAAATTGTTAGATACCC
>NW_020439477.1:5724-11767 GCF_000699045.2 Agrilus planipennis | reverse complement strand
AAGCGAGAGCGCGGAACGAGCGACAAAGAGGCACAATCGGCCTCCGCGTTCGGCAGCGTTCGACATCTGTCTCTCTCCTACTTGAGTGAGCGATGCGTCCGCGTGGACAGCTGCTATACAATAATACATTTCCATTTACCTCCTTCTCTATATCCTTACAAAATATCTATCAAACAAATAAAATTAAAATTTTCTTTTTAAAAATTAAACCATTCCATCAGTATTTTCTTATGACGTTGTCACGTTCAACTATCGTCAGTAAACCGACTTTACAGGCAACCGATTTTTTTTTTTGATTGACTATCTATTTGATGATTGTGGTTGGTAAATACGACGTTATCATTTGCGGACAGGATGTGGCAACGTGGCCGTCGTGAAAATAAGGAAATTTTCCGCGTCGCTAACCATTTCGAGCAGAAGAAGAAGGTGCGCACCCGTGCATAATGAACACATGCATTGGCACAAGGCATTTTTCGTGTCGGTTTTCTGATGGACGGACGGACGGACGTGTACGCGTCTGTTTTTCACTCTCTTTTTCGACGGTCTTATTTTTCTGTACGTAGTAGCAGCAACAAGACAACGGCAATAATTGTCTAATTGCCCTGTCTGTCGCTCGCCGTACATTTTACGACTTTTGTATCTATTTCGACTTTCACTCCCTGCAAAAGCATCAGGGAAAGTGACCGTATCAGCAGTCCAGGACAAAGCGTTTAGGGAAAGTGGATGATGAAGATAGAGGAGCTGATGTCGTCGTTGTTCAATCAGCATATACTTTTATGTATTAATATGATTAGCTCCGGATGTAATGTAATTTTTTTACAAGTAGAAAAAATTAATTGTATCGGATACTCGGACGAATGAGAGTTTCTAATAATTGATACGCTTCTTGCAGTGCCTAAGTGATTAGTCGTCGTTCGTCGGCAATTGACCGAGTTATTAAATTAACGTTTATGCACATTTGGTACATTGGAAGGAGTCAAAATGGTAAAAATGTTTTCGGGGAAGACTTTTGGGGCAGTATCTAACACAAAACTGATACTTCGACTGGTTATTTATTTAACCATTTGATTATTGTGTCTACCTAATCGGTGTCATTAAGAAAAATGTAATAATTTTCTGGATCTTTTAAGCTCTACAACTTTTCTATAGAAAGCATTTATATTAACTTACTGTTACCCTTATAGCAGCGCTTGTCCATTTACGTTGGACAATTGGTTTCCTTTGTAGGTAGTATTAGTGTAGATTTGTGACTGTCTTTTATTACATTCTCTACTGAAGGATCTTGTTTAAATTGTATAAGTTGTTTTATCGTCATAGGGTCGTCAGTCGCAAGACTGGCTGGACTGGTACATCCATTCTTTCCTGTCCTGAGCTAATCTTCGCATTTCCCTAAAACTAGAACATCCCACATCCTTTGTGAACATTTGTGAACAGTAATCTAATTTAATTTGGGGAACTACAAGGAGAACTTTAAAAATTTCTTCTTTGATTACAAAGTTCATCATCATCATCATAAGTGCGTGTCTAACCAGTCTTGGCTGGCTTTGACGACAGNTGATAGACAAAAGTTTACACCGTGCCTTGTTGTATCCTGATAGAGCAGCGTATGTATTTTCCTACAGGAGCATCTGCCAGACGATCTATAAATACAATCTTTCATCTGTTGTACCATTACGTTTGATACCCATCAATCGTAAGTTTTTTTTATTGGAAAAACAACAACTTTCAGGGGCAATAAACTTTCAAAAGCGCCCAGTGTGCTTTTACGCGTGGTCAACTGTAAATAGAGGAGAGACTTTGAAGAAAATCTAGAGTTCAAGTTTTCGAAAGTTCCTGTGCACTGCTTTTGCAACAAGTACCCATATATTCGTGGTTGGTATGAAATGGTAAACGAGCTGCTTGTGTGGTGTATGGAAAACCATAGTGTGACCTCTGAACGCGCATTCGACCGATCGGGTCAATTGATAGAGGTGAATTTCTGCTTCGGTTTCCGATTCTCTAGAATGTTGTTACGGGTGAAACACAATCTTCGTACCATTGTCATTTTCGTATTTGAGCTAACAACGCGTTGCATAATAAGAGAAAAGCGCAGAAGGCGTTGTCCGCTGTTGTTAATGGATGTAGTTGTGAAATAATGACAATAATAATAATTATAATAACTTCCTCGGCGTTGATTTTATTTACTTTCCTTGGACGTACCAACCAGGAAATCGTCTACCGCACACGAATTTATTATAAACTGACAAGGTAAGCAATCGATGATGTCGATTGAGCAAGTTCTAAAGCATTTTCAGGGTCGTCTCGAGGTAACAATCATTTTCAACTGTTACACATATAGATTGAAAAAATGTTTTCGATAAATCTTAATGCACCTACCTGTAATAAAATAGATCGTGAACCATGAAAAACTTGTATTTCTAAATATAGTGTAAGTATCATTAGAACCGATTGATGAACTTGAAAATAGGCTGAACATGTACATTTCTGAATTAATAGAATTTTAGACAAAAAAGCTTTGTGTATGTGCTATCGTAGATAGAACAAAAACCCTTATTAAGGATCCCGAGAGACGCACCGTAAAATCTTGCTAAAAATTTTTGAGTAAAAATTTGCTGCAATGATGTATAGAATCGATAATAAAATCGATACCGGTGGTAGAAGGTTATCGTGCCGTTTGTCATGTTGGTACGCAGTGTGATATCGATTGCATGTTGGTTCGTAGATCTTGTTTCTTCAAAAGAAAAAGAATGAAAAGATACATGATGCGAAAAAAACAAAATGGGTCACCGCGTCTACTGAAAGAGGACTTGCAGACATAGACGGCCTTGATACCTCCTCCTTGCTCTGTTCGTTTATTACTTGTTACAATAAACTGTTACCAAAAGAGGTAGTGACCGCGATAGTCCGATAGTCCCGTGTTACTGTACCTCGCAATAATGTTAAGAGTAGCCGACCGCGTCTCATTTTATTATTGTGACTTTGAAAACGACCATTGGAAGCGAAAGGCTAGTGTGCCAAGTTCATACCTATAAGGACATGAAGAATGGATCGATGACAACAGGATGAAGACATGATAAAGATAATGTAATTGTATAGACAGGGGATAATTGATGAACCAATACTCGGCGTGCACTTAATTAACTTTTTTGCATGACTGAAAACAGTACAAGGCAATTAATCAGTTTGGTGGTTTTTGGTACCAGAACGGTAAATGGGGTACCTCACCGTTGTAAATAAGTTGGGTGCATATAAGGGTCATTCGCTAAGGAATTAAATCAAAGGTCTTCAACCCGCCTGTCAGTAGCTACCCTCACCAACGTCACAAACCACATTAAGTCCAGCTCAAAAAGTCTTTTAAATGCTAAACATTGAAATTTTAATTCTTAGTTGTCCATCCATCATTGTCGAGTACCTGCCCGAATCCGAAAAAATTGTACGACCCAAACCGAGTACCCGGCCCATCTCTAGACTTTAATTGTAATTAATTTACGAATATGGGAAAGTTTAGAAATGTTGGGGTTGTTATGTGGTTAATTTTTATTGTTCCCGATTCATATTTGACCAAAATAAAAATGTAAATTTGGAAACAACCTTTCTCACAAAGTCCAGAACCTTTAGGGTGCAAGTCAAACATTTAAAAGGGAAGTACAGATAACTGTTAAACTCTAAAGACTTGAATGCGGTTGTTTCCTTTTCTCATAAATTATACGGAAAATTCTCCGCGGAGTAGCTTTCCAGTACGGAAGATAACGCGGTTAATTACTATAAAATTGATTAAAAGAGAACCGGATTGTAACTGATGCTACTTTTAATGCGAGCTCCGTGGGTGATTATAAACCTACTAGATAGATAACTACCAGTTACGTGACCAACGGCCGAAGTTTTCCTACTAGATTATAAAGTGCAAAATATCGGTCATTCTTTCGAATGAATATAGTTGCTACTGACGCTCTAAAAATTATCTTTTTCGTTCTTCCACCACCTTTTCTGCCGCTAGTTGTTAGTTATGATACGTGGCTCATTGTACTCTCGTCTTAAACAGGTGTTTAATGCCCTGCATTTGCTTTTCACCTTTTTATGACTTCTTACGCAAGGTTTTATTTAACAAATAAAAGCGCGTTAATTATTACGCTTGCAGTTGAAAATTTTTGCCAAAAAGTCGTTTAATGTGGCAAGCACGTGTTCGTGAAGCAATGTTAATTACATCTGCAAACAAAGTACTTTCTTATTTCGACGCTGGTTTCACATAAAACGCCATTTCCGCGGCTGAAATTGAGTTACTATGTTTTAGGAAAATTTTTCAGTCTCAAGCATCGAACTTTTTGCCTGAGTCAATTCAAATATCTGTATAAGAAAATGACATTGTCAAAAGAAGTGAAAGTTGGAAAGCCTCTGGTGTTGTGTGTGGTTGATTTTTAACTTATTAAAAAGAACAGAAATTTTAAAAAAGCGACGCCTTTAGTTTTGCATAAGATTTTAATTAATTACAATCCAATTTAGATATGAATAGGTACATGCCTGATCATCATCATCATCATAAAGTCATCAGTCCTAAGACTGGATGGACACGCACCTCCACTCTTTCCTATCCTGAGCTAATCTTCGCATTTCCCTGGAACTAGAACATCCCACATCCTTTACTATATGTGAATGCAGGTGTAGCTCTACCCCTCTAAACTCCCGTTTATGTTTTCAATACGTCACTAAGTAGCCTTTCTTGTCTGAGGAAGTGTGCTTTCAACCCTTCTTGCCTATTTCTTATTGACGTCCAGAACAGCCTCTGTTCTCCTACACTTTCTAATATCTCCCTATTCCTCATCATTCTCCTGTAACACCACATTTCGAACCGGCGCGCCTGCCTTACGTGTTTCGCACCCGTATACATACCTTTAACAATATTTTCGAATTTCTAAATTAATCATACATACATATACATATCTTCAACGAAAATAATTAGAAGTATTTTTGATACAATTACAATTTGAATGTCTGTATAGGTAGTAAAATTTGATTTCTTTGGTTACATTGGACAGCGCCTTGTTAACAATTGGGGTCATGATTTCTAGTTATTCATACGGCATCTCTTATAAATTTTAATGGGCGTGACAGGTCAGAGATCAGGCATTGCCACAACAATTAGAAGAGGAATAATAATTCTTACTTGTCAAAGAGAAATTACTGAAAGTCAACTATACTTTCCAAATGTTCACGAACAAATAAAATGTATGTAGTTCACATTTTGTCCTTGTAGTACTCTAATTGCAATTGATGAGTTTATTGTGAAATGCTTTTTTGTTTGTACATATTCGATCTCACCAGCGCCCCAGTGCCTCGGTTCAGCAGTAACGACCCACTAGATTGTAATCTAATATTTTTCATTCTTATTTGTAATTTTAATTACTGTAAGTAAGTGTGTACTTAAGTGCATACTATTAAATTGTTTTTTTTTTTTTTTTTGATATACAAGACGACAAGGAAAATTAAATTTACATTGTATCTTCTATGTGAAACCTTAGCTCGTAAAAATTCGGCTCTAAAGTTTCATACAAATTCAGCAAGATATTGACGATAGGAATTTTAAATAAATTTACGTCAAGTATCAAATTATTCTAAAAGCAAATGTAGTTAATTTTCATCGTTCGTTCCGCGGGATAAAGACGAAGAAGGGTTAACAAACGACGCCTTTAAATATATATATTAGGAGAAGATTAGAAGAAGTCACAAATTCATTTAATTTTAATCCGCTACTTTCACGTCGTCTTCGTCTGGAATCGAATACTTTTGGATTTAGACACCAATGCAACAACATTGTCGAATTAATGTATACATGTATATTAATATCATATGAAATACTTTAAGAAACTTTTAATAGTTGTTAATATTTAATATTAACGTTAAAATTCATTTAATTTTTATTCACTCTCTGACAATTGAGCTACGAGAGGATAAAAACTAAATGAATTTTCAGTTTAATAATAAATATTAACCACTAATAAAAGTTTTTTAAAGTCTTTCATATGGAATTAAATTAAAATTTTTAGTA
>NW_020439477.1:0-2562 GCF_000699045.2 Agrilus planipennis | reverse complement strand
TTTTTGACGTGACAACGTCTTATAATTCGATGGACGCACGAAAAAACATGACTCATGCGGCGTTACCTCGCTCTGAGGCGTTCCATTTAAGGCTTGAAGTGCAAGCGAGAGTGCGAAACGAGCGACAAAGGGGCACAGTCGGCCTCCGCGTTCGGCAGCGTTCGACATCTGTCTCTCTCCTACTTGAGTGAGCGATGCGTCCGCGTGGACAGCTGCTATACAACTCTCAATTCATCGTCCCAAAGTGCCGCTCAAAAAGTCGTTTGAACACTAAACCAATGATATTTTAATTCTTCGTTGACGGATTTTCAACAAGAGGGTTGAGCTGACTATTGAAAGAAGCCTTTAATGTTTATAGACACTAAAAGTCTTCAAGGTGTCAAAATCATACTCCCGGTGTTATTATCTGCTATCTATCCAGATCCTAAAAGAAGTGCCAAATCTGCCGGGTACCGTTCCCGGCCCATTTTTAAAAGTTACTTAAAAAAATTCTTTCCGATGAGATATCTAGTGTTGCAGTTAATTAATATATTTGATTTTCGAAGGATATTTTTGATTTTTCAGTCCTGTTAAAGGTATCAGTTGTTAACATCTGCGATTTATTATTGATATTCAACCTCAAGGTTGAATACGTGCATGTATTGACTCACAAAACTCCGAAATGAACCGCAGACATACCACAAAAAATACAGCTGGTCACACTGGATGTTTACCGACAAATAATTCATGTATTAATTAGATTAATTATCCACCATGGCAACCGTGTTGACGCTTTTTTAAATAATTTGTCGAACGAAAAAGTTATTTTTGTACCGTGTATTCGAGTACCTATAGATAAATGAAAATCAATGGCTTGTATTTTCGACTTGTTCGCGTTCACTTTCTGCTAGCAATTATGCGACGGTTTACTTATCTTACCTATCAAACAATGGAATAGTAATACCAAAAACAAAAGATGCCAGAAAAAGTGGTTGGCGGTTTTTCGTCCACCAATGCTGATGATGTCGTGTTCATAAACGGGGCCGATTAATAAATGCACGAACTTAGTGGGCTATGAAGCGCTGACGACTAAAAATGACCTGATTTTGGTTAACAAAAAAATGAAAAACGACCCGGTACAACGGTTGTCAACTGAAAGAATAGGTGAAAACATTATCTATACTCTATGTATTATGTTTAAAAATATCAAAAAAAAGGAAATAGATACGTGTTCATACTTGAACTATGCCATCGGGTGGTCGACAGCTTGGGCTTACTTCTGAGATATCGACATATTGTGATAAATCCATAGCCATGTCCCAGACTGAGTCCTGAATCCTACCATGGCTACCATACACGTAATGGCGCCCTCTTGCGCGGCTATTAGTTTTTTGGTGTTTTCTAGAAATGTAGGGATGAGTTACAGAGATAGAAGAGTGATACTTAGTTTGTATAAAGAGCAATAGGCAGTTGTAGAGCTGGAGCTGCAACGTAGTTAAAACAAAAAAAAACTGGTATGCAAGGGAAGATAAAGTAGGATAAAAGGCGGATATAAAGATAGGAGACGAGAGATTAGAACAAGCGGCCGATTTTCGGTATCTATAGGAAGTCAGATAAGTCAGAACGGAAGGGATATAAAGCAGAGGATAGAGATAGGTTGGTAGGACACCTTTTCAGGCATCCAAGTTTAGTCAAAGACATAGTAGAGGCAGACACAGGATTTAAGAGGAGTAGACCTAGATTAAATTACTGTTCGCAAATAGTTAAGGATGTGGAATGTTCAAGTTATAGGTAAATGCGAAGATTAGCTCAGGATAGGAAAGAGTGGAGGAGCGTGTCCAACCAGTCTTAGGACTGACCACCTTATAATGATAATGATTTTCTACAAACGGGCCAAATTTAGAATGGTAACGGAATTTTAGAAAACCATGTATTAATTAGGCACTTTGTAATATTGTAATTAAACATTTCATTCTAACAATTTGCGAATGAAGGAAATCCTACTGCTAAATTTATTCTGTTGTTTCTTTTTTTAACAATATTTCTTTCCGGTTTCCGGTTATTAGAAACCGACAATACGAGTTGATGAGCTTTTTAAAAGATGCAGTCACTTTCTTTTTCCTGAATATTTTTAATTAACTAGATTGGCATTTTCTTGCCTCGATTTCTTATTTGGAAATATTTCAAAACGGAACTATACCCGGTAACAATAATGTTTAAATAGGCGTACGATTGCGATAGAATTATTACACGAGTTTCCTCAACCGACAAAGATCTTTATCTTTAACTTACATGTTTACGTACAGTGCGCGACCGCGTGACTAATTAGGTATGATTCTTGTGAGTTGTTATTGATGAATGATGATTCTTCTATGAAACCATCATGGGTGTTGCAATTTGAAACGACAACGGCCCACGTGATTGTATAGAGGAGATAACACTTTTTACGATTACGATTAGATTGCAATTGTTTCATTAATTACTAGGCTCGTGCGGTGTAGGTAGTTTATTGACGTTGACGTCTTTTTGTTAAGCATAATTGAAATTGTCCATGCATCGATTTTAATTTTTCAGTAAGTAAAT
>NW_020439476.1:7614-12289 GCF_000699045.2 Agrilus planipennis | reverse complement strand
AATTCTATTAATTTCTACAATAAACCCAGATGGCAATCCCAAAAGGCAAACTTGTACATATAGTCTTCAGTGTTTATGGTCACGGGGACAGCTTAGTCACGGATAAGCGATTGTGTTTTAGGGGTGCCACAAATTAAGATCTCGCACCACGTTCTTCTAGGGCCGCCCCATTAACCTAATCTTCGTTTTTTAAATCTATTTCAAAGTACAATAACCTCAAAAACTTTCTTTATAGTACAATGGAATTAGGCTTATTAGGAACACTAGCTTTCAAAAAATATCTGCAGCACACCCGTTCCGTACCACCCGGACCCGTCACTGTGAAGCAATTTATTCCAGAAACGTAGTTGCTCTTTTCCTTTGCTAAAATTTTAATATTGAGTAGGTGGGTAGGTGACAGAAAATTTAAATTCAAATTTTATGCTTAAGTATTGTCAAATTATTTATTCATCAAAAGAAAAAGGCCCACCATGCTCCGTTGGCTTTATGGACAACGCGCCACACCATTATCGCGCCGCGTAGCCTTCCTCTGCTGGTTCGAAAAAAAAAAGAGATGTGCGTGAGAGAGTAAAATGCAAATTTTAGAATCACGCATTTCATTTTCCTCTGACCAAATTCCCCTCGTGATTCGAACTGGAAGTTTTTAAATAATATTCAGTGTAGCAGAGAGGTAGCGGCAATATTGGAGGCGGACGCAATGAGGCACGATGATGGAATGGACGAACGTGACAAAAGGTTGATGGTGTAACAGCTCTTTCGGAATTAATTAAGCGCGCATTGTGGAATATTATTACACGTAATTAGGTTTTCGGTGACAAATATTGCAGTCATAACTTAGTCTGCTTCTCCGGTGCCAAACCGACCTCTAGAACCTAAATCAGTGCTCCTTTTAACATAAGTCAAGCGCAAGACTCAAATACAAAACACTTGTTTCGTTTAATACACGACGGATTGTGAAGATAATTTTCATGATAAAGAAAAATGATAAATAAAAGAAGGAATAGAGTAGGGTCAAGTCTCATTTAACAAATAAAAATCACTTACAAGCACTCGGAAACGATTAATTTAGAAAAAAATTGTCAAAAGTGTATGTATACAAAACTCGACTTTTTATGGGTGCGAAACGTAGACAGTACACGTAACTGAAAAAAATTGGAAACGTTTGAGAGGTAGTGTAGAAGAATTATGAAAATAGCACCTTTAACAAAATGTGGTGCTACAAGCCAATAATGGGAATGCCGTGGATAGAGAAGGATAGAAATGAGGAGCGATTAGAAAGAATAGGAAAACAGAGGGCTCTGTGGAAGTCAGTAAGAAATAGGCCAGGTAGGTTTGTAGGACACCTTCTCAGGCATGATGGTCTAGTCAGAGACATATTAGAGGCAGAAACAGGAGTTAAGAGGAGTAGAAGTAGACCTAGATTAGATTACTATTTACGAATAGTTAAGGATGTGGGATGTTCTAGTTTTAGGGAAATGCGAAAATTAGTTAAGGATAAGAAAGAGCGAAGGTGCGTATTCAGAGGTCAGGAATTAGGAGCCATTGGAAACTGTAGGAAAACAAAGGATATCTACTGTGATATTATGTCAGTATGGAAGTGAAGAGACCGGAGGGTAGGACACTAGGGTTTCTTAAAAACGAAGAACTAGTTAGAGCTATACTAGGAGCAAAATTAGGAGAATTAATTAGGCTGAATTAGTATTCGCAAAGAGCGAGAGCTACATATGTGATGCTCTATTTTGCTAGAAATGCAAAGATTTGCTCTGGATATGAAGAAATAGGGGTTAGCGGGAGTAACTGATATTCAAAAAATTATGAAACGTTCCAAGAGTTTCAATTCATTAATTAAATTTAAACTGTTTTGCCAAGAAATAACGGAAATAGACTCGAATTTAGTTTAAATAATAGTTACAATTAAATTTAATTGTAAATGCAGCACACACTGCAGAAAGAAAAATGAGCATTGTACAATCATTTTGCTATGAAATAATTAATTTTTTATTTTTCTCCTTACTTACATGACAAAGGGCAATATTTTCACCGAACTAGTTATAGTAGGTAGAATGAGTTAGGTTATGGTGGGTAAAAGTAAAAACTGAACAACGACTTAATGACCTTTTTCTAGTTGTATTAATTGCCGACCGAATATATACATGTATGTCGCTGGTCTGTTGTCCTTACTAATCCAACGATGTGACTAGAATAGATTTTATAGGGTTATCAATCCTTCTCATTACGTCCTTGTTTTTGTTTCGTTAATTTTTGAGCTATATTCGGATTCGGATATTGCTACTGAGACGAGCTGAATATATAAAGGTTCGAAAACGCAAACACGGGTACGTAAATTTCGTTAAATATTTAACATTAAGCCCCCTAATAACGAACTCAATTACTCGGAGCCTGTAACAGAAAATAATACTCTCTTTCAATTTCCTATTTTTCGTGCGGTTTTCGTTACAATCCAATTAAATCACCCTCCTGCTTATGAATTGGACGCGCGCGCGAGTACGGGATCGTATTCGAAATACAACGTAAATGTTGTTTTAGGTCTTCCATCTGCTTATGGCAACAAAGATGCGACGAAAAATTTCATTTTAATATCCGACCTTTTCCTCTATGAGAAGAAGTGGTCGGTTTTGATTTTCTGCTCACGTAGGCACTGCCACTTCTAGCAGATATAACCAGTGATGGAGGTGTCGAAATCCACACACACACACACACACACACACACACACACACACACACACACACACACACACACACACACACACACACACACACACACACACAGACAAGTATACAGACCCACACACATTATAATACGTAGACAACGTTCACGAATAAGTAATGGCGTTACCTTGTAAAATAAAAGCACGTGCCTGCACGTAAATAAAAAAGAAACAACGCCGTTTCACTTCCGACATCTTCATCTTCCTCACTGTTAACCTGTCACATATACACTGAATATTGTATAAAGCAAATAGGATAAAATTGACATTACAAATTGTGAGCGACCCTTTCGCCAAATCCATCTCAAATTTAAATTCTTTGTTCGAACATCCATTTGGCCAAAAGGAAATAGCCGAGGGTGAGCGTTAAGTGAGAAATATACCTATAAAGAGCTGCTCAATTTAAAAAGGATGTGAATTGTTATTTACACCCATCATACGGTTGAGAACCATGTCTATACTGCAACAAGTATTTGAAATCACAAATGGGAAATAAGCAATTTCATACCTTCATCTCTTGTCTTATTCGCGTGTCTGTGTATTGATTATGCTATTGACAAGGACTTATTGAAATGCTTGTCCATGGATATACAGAAAATAAAAAAAAAACATTTCTGTATGTTTCCGTTAAGGCAGGTAAAAAGTGTTCTTCGTATATCAGGCTGTAGATTTTAAGTTAAATAAATGTTTACTACAAAACCCCTTTTTATTCCAATAAAAATGTCACCTCCAAAATTTCCTGGCGTACCATTTTTAAAAGGTGGGAGTGGCAACTTAAGTAAAAATTTTGATATAATTATGTTGGTGTCGTCCCAGTTCAAACGGTTTCCAGCAAGTTTTCGCCGGAAAATGAGTGGCTGACGCCAGCTTCAAGTAGCGAGAACGAGCTGGTAACGCAGCTCGTGGACCGAAAGGGCCACTGCTGTCGCCGGAATTGCACCAACACCGTTTGAAGAGCATAAAACATACCGTCATCTAGTGGCGATTACAAGTGGTAGGGTGTGAGAGCGGTCTTACTTCCTTTTGAGTGATTGCCAGCCATCATATACTTTCTTTAATTAATATTACAAGAAACTTAATTGGTGTACTAAGAAACTTAACTACATAGATAAGCACTAAAAATCCCAAATTCCACAAAAAGTTAAGAAACCCTAAAAAGCGTTTTGACACCCAAGATATCCTTCTCAATTAGATACTTAAATATTCTTAAATCTAAAGAGAAACCAATGGAAACAGAGCTAGTATATTATCTGAAAAAGTCAGAACGTGGCGAAACAATAGTCAAGATAATAAAGTCTTTTTTAATTAAAATAGGCAAAATTAAATAAACTAGCAAGGGTTGCGTTTTAAGGACGCAAATTATTATTATTGTTCACCAGAGCAAGAAATAAACGTGCAATACCAAATAAAAAGGATAAGTTGTACATTGTGCACTTATCCTCATATATATTCAGTGGTTAATAGGCAAAGAGGAAACCTAAATGGTGCACTATGGAGTTCGTCAATATTCACAAAAACTAGCTGAACTTCCTGAATGCATGCTTCAAATCAACTCTACTGGGGTGGGATGGAGATAAAAAGATCCTAGTTTGAGATAGAGACACAACTGGAGTTATCCTCAAATATGTAGAAATTACGCTAATAAATTTAAAAAGTATCCTGTTGATTGTTGCGGGTGTGTTGCTGGCCTAGATTTTTTCCTAAGGAACACTTAAACCCTCTTCGATAAAAATTAATTTAACGAAGTCGATATTTTAGGAAATAACGGTCGAATATTTTCTATCTGTGGTCTTCTTAGAATGATAGAACGAGCAATAATAACTAATGTGATTTTCAACTTTTAATAAACAACATACACTAAAACTAACACCGAAAAAATACTTAAAGATAACTACAACGAAATGAACTATTGATGAACTGAATGATTGAACTTAATGCTTGAACGT
>NW_020439476.1:0-1691 GCF_000699045.2 Agrilus planipennis | reverse complement strand
CCTAAGACATCTATCGTGAGGAAAAGTAGGCGTTCTGTCAGCAACCGCTCTAGTCTAGTCAATAAGTTAAAGAAGAAAATAAATGCGATAGTTTTGTTGCGGACTATGGCAATGTTAAACGTTCCAACTATATATATCTAATTTGATACAAAAAGTTTTTCAAAACAAATAACTTTAAAATATTTTTAGTTTTGAAGTTCCGTCATTCGCGAATATTTATATTTTTGCATAAGCAAAAAGGAAAATATAAGTCCAATTCAAAGCTTTGGACAGGTATTACGGTTTGTTCATTATTCATAAATTATTTTGAATGAACTCAGCTTCTTCTATACAAATAAAAAATTTTAATTCGGTTTTGTTAATGTCTTTTGCCTGCAATTTTTTATCTCTAATCAGCTACCTTAAAAATGTCAAATTCAGATGCTTCAAATTTTAACATCATTACTGATTTTAGGAAGAGTTCTGCAAATTCTTTAGAAGTTTTTGTACTAGCATTCCATTACGTCGCGTCGCATCGGTATCACTTTATAAGGAATTGTCGTGTTTTGGGTATTGGAAATTCAGTTTGTTTGGGATTTATGAGCGCGTGTGTCAGCCTCATCGCCTCCTGACCCGTTCCCGCTCGAACAACCCAGCCGAACGATAACATCATACATGACAAATTTAATTCGATTTCTTTGGAACGTGGATGTGAGCGTTTATTGTCCCCTTATTGGTCTGAAGGAACCCTGCTTTTTCTGTAGTTTGACAATGGTTTTATTTAATTAAACAATATCTGTTTGGAAGCCATCTCATATCGATTGCTGATGTGATTTAACCGAGCTAGAAATTACTAATTTATTTGGGTATTAGTTGTATTTTATTGATTAGCAAACGAATGTTTCATATTCGTATAGATATTTCAAGATACTTAGACAAACACAGATTTTTAATTAACGTTTTGATTGTGTATGGTACAACATCCGTCTATTGAAAAATACGACGTAGCGTCATGGTATAGACAAATGCCTTCAATTAAATAATGTAAATCCAATAAATGCAATTAAAGCTTTCGGAAGGTGTTACGCTTTGTTCAAAATATTTTAAAAAGTCGGTTAACTTAGAACGGTTTTCAACAAAGGAAGTGATATTTTCAGCTAGATATGAGCTTAAAAAATAAATTCCGTACATTCATCAAATTAGATATTTTCGTTCGTGTGATATACGTATATAAAGAAAAAATGTTGACATACATACAAATGCGTAATTTCTATGTTTGGAGAATGATATTTTATTCAATCTGTTTATAAATAAAATGACAGCAGTCAATGTCCGCGCGTTACGTAAAAATACAGGATAGATTTTGTTCGATTACTACAACTACAAGTGCATGGGATTAGGTGAAAAAGTACTATAGAATTTCATCGCATGAAGTTCTCGATAATTCTTACGGGTGAGGTGGTACGGTGAAATGCAAATACATGTTATCCTCCCGGCTTCCCTTTGTCAGGTTATAAATTATAATGAGTGTATGCAAGAGACAAAAAAATATTCCGATGAAAATATTTTCAAAAGAAAAAGTAACAGGTCATTAATCTTGTAAATTTTAATAAAATACAGATAAAGAGATTTCCAGCATATGGTTCATCCAAAGGAGTGAAAATCCAATTCAAATTGTTTTAACAACAATCAATACCTAATTAATATTGTAT
>NW_020439475.1:0-11657 GCF_000699045.2 Agrilus planipennis | reverse complement strand
TTTAAGATGTTTTTAAAGACAAAAAAAATTACCAATACAATTTTTTTTAATATGGACAATGAGTCTGTACAAACGTCTGTCCCTACATAGAAAAAAAACAGTTCTTACAATAGCTATAAACATTGCTTTCCTACCTCTAGGTCCACCTCTTGGAGCTCCTCTTGGTCCTCCCCTTCCTCTCATCATACCACCTCTGCCAGGAGGACCTCCCGGTCCACCTCTGTAAGATAGTAATAATAAATATGAAAACAGAAACCATTCAAAATTTCAAGACAGTGTAAGTAATATATTTTCAGCATACCTTCCTCTCATAAAGCCTCCTCTACCTCGTGGTGGACCTCCTCGACCCATTCCTCGACCTCGGCCTCCACCTCCTCGATTCTGTGGTGGTCCATTATTAGCATCACCAGCACCATTAGCTGGAGCAGCAGAAACTACTGCAGGTGATGCTGCTGTTACTGAATCAGCCATTTTCTGCAATATAAAAACGTTATTACTAATCAATCACATTTATTATGTATAAAATACATAAACTACATCATAAGGAGTGCATTAGTTCAATAAGTAATTTTCCAAAAAAAATAAATATTAAAATTCAACCTACATTAAAATTGCAACGTAACCTTCAAAAATCAACAAAGAACTAATAAAGCTGGGAATACTATTAAGTAAAGCGAATTAATTAGGAGTTCTTGCAGTACGTTCGATAACCTCTAGTTAGTTCTTAATGCTAACTACTCACCTACGTAGGAAGCTTTTATTTAATTTTAAACCATTTGTATAATAAATATATTTACTACTGCTAATTTTCATGTGCATTAAAAATAGAATGAATACACTACTGATTGACTTACTTGTTATAATAGGTTAAACGGCTGTTTTTAAATTTACTTTTCGTAACAAGAGACCGGCAACATACAACTACAACAACGACGAAACTACCAAAATGACCAAAATGGACGAGATGGACGCTGAGAGCTGATGGCGCTCTGTACTCTCACAACCATAGCAGACCATAGATACTTTTAGTAGTACTTCCCAAGTTTAGTTCCGTCAACGCCCGCTGTATTTCCGATTGCAAAGTGCGGTAAAATTAAAATAAATATTTCAATATGCGAAGATAAAAAGGGAACAATTATTTATAATTGATTAAAGAGGTATTATAACTAACATTATAGTCGTGATTTGTCTAGTTCACTTTAATCATTTTTTAAAAATTAAATAGCAAGATTATAGTGTTCATTACATTTAAATACCTATTTGCTCATTATAAGCCACATTATCTATGACAAAAACAATATAAAAAACTACTTACAAATGTTAAACAACTTGCATTGCCTAAAATATATTATTAACAGATCTTTGTAAATTAACATATGCGCAGTTATTTAAATATTCTTAAACCTTTTGGTATTTTAAATACATAAAAACAAACAATTGTACACTCAACTTTTAGTTCAAAATTTCTAAGAAATGTTTAAAAGCGCGTTATTCTTTTAATCACTTGCCTATAAAGTACCATTACCCGGTTAAAACTCACCAAATTACTTACAGGTTAATTGTATATACATATTAAATATACCTCTTTCATTAGACATTATTGTAAAAAAATTAACTTGGTCACGTTTGTCTATTTACCCCTCTATTAAAAATTTGAAACTCACGTAAAATAAGAATCAAGTTCTAATACTCCAAGCCAAATGAAGATTACGTTTTGGAAAAATACATCATGCTTTTGTTTAAGTTTTTCTTACCTTTAAAAACGTCTTAGGTCTCGGGGAATTCCTGCGTATGTTTTCAGATGTTTTTCAGATGAGATGGAAGGTACTGAAGTTTTATTACCGATTACCTACATACATTAAATAAAACATTTAACCGTCTTGAAAAAAGATTAATCTAATCGTAAGTACTTGAAGTTAAAAAGCAAGTCAATTTAAAAAGACCATATGTATGGTAATTCATAGTTTTATTTCATTTTTAAATACTAAATAAAACAAAAAGACAGGGATCTAAAACCATGTTTAAAATAAATAATTAATATACATTTACAATATTACACTTTAGTATCACTAACAAAACATGCTAAAACTTAAAGACCAGATTTTCAGCATTTTATGAGCTTTGTCATTCTTGACCTAGATCAGCAAAGAGCAATTCATAATTTTATTGTTATTTGTCAATGTTAATTTTTAACATTGCAACCAGCCTTTACAAAACAGTCTATTTTCATGGAAGATAAACAAGCATATTGAAGCACGATTAAATGCGTTGAATATTTGTTGAATGAAATTCGATGTGTATTTTGGAATTTGCTTCATTCAAATTTGCTTCCTATTAAAGTCTATGCCTGTTATGTAGATAACTCCCTAAACCTGTGGCTTCAACACCTAAAACAAATTTTAATAATAAAAAAAACATGTTATTAGCACTTTTAAAGTAGTAAAATTAATTTTCACTTGCTTTTTGTCCAGTTTAGTACTTTATATCCAGCATACTGAAATGCTGTATTATTTTTACCTGACGTTCTCAGTTCTCATACTTTTGTTTTGTAGTCATTATGTGAAACACAAGATGTTCAATTGCATGATCAAAATTTGTTACTTTAAATTGTAATTTTCACAACCATTTAACAGTTTATCCAATATTCAATTTCAATTGTACACCAATCCTCATTAAATAAATAATAGAAAATTTTTCAAATAATGGTAAGATTGCAAGTATTGTTCGTTCCACTGATACCTATAGCTTTTTAAGATGTTTTTAAAGACAAAAAAAATTACCAATACAATTTTTTTTAATATGGACAATGAGTCTGTACAAACGTCTGTCCCTACATAGAAAAATTGTAATTTTTTTGTGTTTAAAACACTATTTGTATCCTATATGTATACTTGAGTATATCCTAAAAATTTGCAATTTAATTTCAATGATTGGATTTTATTTTTTTATTAATTTTTTGAGGTTTTAGTGTTTTATTAAAAATATGACATAATTGAAGAACATAAAATAATCATTTCCGCGCGTTTAAAAATCTCTTTTAATTTACCTTCAGCAAGTTTTCTATGTTTTTGATGTTTCTGATTTTGAGGGGATGCAGAGAGATGACTTCTTATTTTACTAGCTGGGGGATATGGCGAATGAGATCCTACAGTACAAGATCTTCCTTTACAAGCTACTAATGTCTTTAGTAGATCATGCAAATATGACCGTTCTTCTGGCTTTAGCTGACTAACTCTATTTTGGAGCTCAAATGGATCTAAAAATATTCCATTTTAGTTTTTATATCAAAAAATTAATTGAAAGAAGTTAAAAATTATGTACCTATACGTAAATTGTAGAATGTAACTAATCCTGTAACGAATTCGCAGTACAAAAAATTATGCGTAGCGTTAATTGTTCTTACGCATGAATAAGTGTTATTATTAGCATTCATACAAAAGCAAAAAGGTCCGGAAGTCCATAACGGTTCCGTTCTCCAATGCTCGTTATCATGACTAAAGCAGTTCATTTTTTCAGCTAAACATTCTTTCTCCAATTTGGCCTTTTTACGTTGTTTTCTTTCCTTTTTCTTAAGCCTTTCTTCTTTCAATTTCCGTTTTGCTTCTTTTGCCAAATCCTTTTCAGCTTGCTTATGAGAAATATCACAATGACAAACTTCATTCATAATATTTGGTTCCTTGTCTTCAGTATCTAGTGTAGGAGGTTTTTTAAATTGGTTTGTCTAAAACAAAATTATTGGCTTTGATAGTGTACATATTTAAAATCCATAAAAAAAGGCAATTAAGTTAGTGTTAATGTGTAAACATTATTACATCAGGAGCAGAATTTTAAAAAGTTGTAGTGAACTTTGTTAAAATTAGGAAAAGCAAACACTTGAATTAGTAAGTAAGATTTACCCACCCTAGTAGTAGTAGTACTCGAATAAGATTCAGTTGGTTTCCTTGAAGTGGATGAAGGTTCATTTGCAACTAGTTCAGTTGAGAAAGATATTTCTATCGTGTTGGTTTCTCTGAGTAAATTTTCTGTTGTAATTGAATAGTTTTCAGTAGTGCGAGAAGTTGTCGACCGTAAATCGGTAATTGTACTACTAATATTAAAACCTTTATGCTTGTGATTTGAATATGGATTTTTTCGTTTGTGGTGGTAATGGTTGTGACGATGATGATTTAATGGTTTTGACGTATGTTCCGGCGAACTTGTAGAATAATAGTTTCTTTCGCCCAGTGTGTCCATGCTATTAATATTAAAAATATCTTCTGTGCTAGACTGATGATGCTCCATTGGAGTGCTACTAAAGGTTTCTGAGTGGGTATTATTTTCTGGGTTACTTTTTTCAGTAGTGTTGTAGCTAACCGTCATTTTTCTAATATTATATCTATTGTTTGGAGTTTCATCAACTGTCCAGTTTTTGTTCGGCTTGCGAGGATTCTTGGAGAAATCCGAATTCGATAGACCAAAATCGAATCGGTTTTCGTCTGAAGAGTCGTAATGTGGTTTTGCATGTTTCAATTGCTTCCGGAATTCCTTTAAACCTTCCAATTGCAGTCGCAGTTTGTGGATTTCTGCGTCTACACGATCTTTTGAAATTTTCCACGTCTTTTTGTCGCTGTAGAAGAGACTTGTGCAATTTNATTAACAAATTGCAGATGCTCCACTCATTTGTTTTGAGCTTTTCTGAGGTCTTCCATTTCCAAATTATTACAAAAATTGAATATACTTACTGATGAGTCGTCACGTTAAAAAACAAATGGGAATACTGTGGAGCAGAATCTTCTGGACCATGCGGAGCTGGGAAAGACATTGTCAACATCACAGGTTTGTTGTTATTGTACTTCTTTGATTGTCTTAGAAAAGCGATCGAATCATTTGCTATTAGATCTGGATAGTAGTCCTTAACAAAACATATAATACATATTGATGACAACTTGGAATAAAAATTTATTCTACAATAATTATATATATAGGTATGCAGAATTGACCAAAAAGTACGCAATATGCTCATTGTGGTCAAAGTATAAATGTAAAGAAAAAAAAATTTCAAACAACACTTCTTTTCTATTTTAAAATATTATTAAATTAACAGCTAAATTTAATTAACTATACAAAGTGAATTACTACAAATAGCGAGGTAGACGCCATCCGTAGTGAAATTTTCAATTGTCGAATTAAATCCACGGCGCAGGTAGCAATATACCACAGTTGGATTTAGATATCATGAGGTTAATATTCGGAATAGAGACTTGAACTTTTGTAGTAAGATAGATAAAGCTTTGTTCTAAATTCTGTCGAAGGTCATCTTTTAATTTCTATTGAAAATATGTGTCCTATAAGACGCATCAACTTTAAACAATTGTAAAAGGTAGAGTGAGGAGTAGAGACTGTTTAAGACGCGTTGATAAGATCTAAATCGCGACTAGCATCAGACAGTGTTCATTTTTGAAGGTATTTTTAACAAATTTTTACAATTAGTATGTTTCATTATTATCTATTCAGAAAGCTTCAGCTGGTATATGTAATATGTAAATTATGAGGAAAACTGTTTTTTAGATACTGTCACGTTTACATATTACCTACGTAGGAAGCTTTTATTTAATTTTAAACCATTTGTATAATAAATATATTTACTACTGCTAATTTTCATGTGCATTAAAAATAGAATGAATACACTACTGATTGACTTACTTGTTATAATAGGTTAAACGGCTGTTTTTAAATTTACTTTTCGTAACAAGAGACCGGCAACATACAACTACAACAACGACGAAACTACCAAAATGACCAAAATGGACGAGATGGACGCTGAGAGCTGATGGCGCTCTGTACTCTCACAACCATAGCAGACCATAGATACTTTTAGTAGTACTTCCCAAGTTTAGTTCCGTCAACGCCCGCTGTATTTCCGATTGCAAAGTGCGGTAAAATTAAAATAAATATTTCAATATGCGAAGATAAAAAGGGAACAATTATTTATAATTGATTAAAGAGGTATTATAACTAACATTATAGTCGTGATTTGTCTAGTTCACTTTAATCATTTTTTAAAAATTAAATAGCAAGATTATAGTGTTCATTACATTTAAATACCTATTTGCTCATTATAAGCCACATTATCTATGACAAAAACAATATAAAAAACTACTTACAAATGTTAAACAACTTGCATTGCCTAAAATATATTATTAACAGATCTTTGTAAATTAACATATGCGCAGTTATTTAAATATTCTTAAACCTTTTGGTATTTTAAATACATAAAAACAAACAATTGTACACTCAACTTTTAGTTCAAAANATAAAGTATTATACAAGTCTGACGCGTATTTAATGTGAATATATATATATAATAGCACTAAAATTGGGTTTAATATTCCCAAGTGTTTTTTTTTGCTACGGACTCATTAACCAACCCATTTTGTGGAACCCCTTCTAGACAAAAAAGTAAATTGAAAATAGTATCCGTTCTTAAAAATTTTGTGATATACAGAGGTGTATCTTAGATATTATTCTAAGTATAAAAGCAATCCAAATGCGTAAGCATGTGTGATTTTTAATTAATTACATTTAAATGCTTCGTTTTAAAGTTAGAGTTGTTACTTTGTTCTTTTGCCTTTATTAATATGAGTTTTTCAAAACATGTATATGTATATATAAGTGATATTAAATGTATAAAAGTTCGTTTGTTCATGAAATTACTACAAATGGCACGGTAGACGCCATCTGTAGTACGATGCTACATTTTGGGATTACCTATGCTCCAACAATATCCATTTAAATATATGGATATCTACTTGCTGAAACGAATCCCGGCGTAGCTAATCTCATCGTGATAGGCACGTTACCATAATCGAATAAAATAATTCGAAGTGGTCTGTATTCTGCCAAAACTGCCAGACGCGGATCGCGATTTCGATCTTTTTGGATCTCATCAGTGCGTCGCAGACAGCTTCGACAGAACACAGACCAACTTTTACCTGCTATCTTAACAGCGCGTTTTAAAAAATACCACGGCTACAATTGTAGCTTCGTACTACAGATGGCGTTTACCGCGCCATTTGTGGTATTTTCTAAAACACACTGTTAAGACAGCAGGTTTTTGGTCTGTGTTCTGTCGGAGCTGTTGGCGACGCGCTGGTGAGACCCAAAAATATCGAAATCGCAATCCACGTCTGGCAGTTTCGACAGAATAGAGACCACTTCGAATTATTTTATTAAATCAGCTCTTCAGGGAAGCAATGTTATTGTATGCTAATAATTAATTTAATTTGTGTATTACGATAATAGCAATATATATTAGTTACTTACCTTCTGATAATCAAATCCATGTTTTATTTTCTTTCCATTCATGTTAATGGAATAATTATAATATTTGGAATTCATAATTAAACCACCCCACTCTCGCCAGCCCGGTGGAATATACGAGCCGTTGTATTTATTTAAATATTTTCCAAAGTAACCTGCAACAATACAAAAGACGTGAAAACACTTTTCATCAGATACAAAACGTATGTCGTATGCTCACTTTCATTTTTCTCATGAACATCCACACTATTTTTATTAAATTATCATTTTTTTAAAACTTTTTAAGGTTTCATTTCACAAAAGTAAAACGGCGATTGCTTTAAAATCAATTGACAGGAAAAGTCAGACAAAAAAAAGAGGGATCATAAACTAAAATATGTTTGTGGATTATGTGGGTTATTGTTCTGTAAATGATTCAAGAAGATCTTTTATTATTGTTACGCAGCATCAGAGATGTACAAGATACCTTAGAAAAAGTATCTGGAATACAAGTTACAAGATACTTTTCAGTAACGCATTTGAGATATCAGATACGAGATACTTTTAGAAATTGTATTTAAAAAACTATTAGATACAAAACACATATAAAATAAAATACTTTCTGAAAATATATTTTTATTAATATTAACTTGAGGTTTATTTAGCTTATTACATT
The DNA here is from genome assembly GCF_000699045.2 of Agrilus planipennis. Lineage (NCBI taxonomy): Eukaryota > Metazoa > Arthropoda > Insecta > Coleoptera > Buprestidae > Agrilus > Agrilus planipennis. The sequence goes on along the minus strand of NW_020439475.1, from coordinate 3,703 downwards.
ATTTATGTTTATTATGAACAGTGAACGCGTAAATGTAATTAAATATTATATTGATTGTGAGACTTGAGTAAAACCAGTTCTTCAAACATTTTATGATTCATCTTCCTTTGATGAGGTCTAATTATCATCCTCCAAATGAGATAAGCTGCTCCACAGGAGCATAACTTGGCAAACAGGTGTTATATTTTAAAAATAGTTTTTTGTTGTAGGATAAAAATTTAAATTATTCAGACTGACGTCTTTATTATTTAAGTATTACAGTGTTTCTAATTCAGCGGACTGCCAGAGGACCCTATGTCGTCGCCACTTGCAACAGAGGAATCAGAGTCTTCTAAAAACATGTAATAAGATTCGTCTTTTGTCTTTTTTTTACGTCTTCTTCATCGCTATTTAAAGACTGCAATTACTCTTTTTCAAATTGGTTAATTTTATGTGTTTTAGTCAGTTCCTTCACATGTTCTTTATCTCCTTTTGGTACCCATTTCATTTTAAAGAACGGATGTGACACTAAGGCTAATATTGCATCACTTGCTGCAGGCTCTAACTGTAGAAACTTTTTAACATATTTAGGCTTTCATCGATCTAGTAAAGTTCCGCAATATTTTAGTGTTTCCATTTTAAGTCATTTGATGATATAAAATGTAGTATTATGGTCTTGTGAGTTGTGATTACATTATTTTTATCCAAAGTCGTTAACAAAGTGAATATGATTATGTTTAAATACATCTTGTTAACAAAAAAAAATTATACGAATAAAATCAAGTACATTTAAAATAGCATAAAATTCTATTTGAAAAACGTTCTGATGCATTCTTTCGTCAAAGTGGTACTTCGTAAAATGAAAACATTAGAAATCATGGTTTCTATAAAATTTTTCTCTAACTTTTTGAATGTTTTTGAATATAAACACTAGAGTGATCCAAAAAACTTTTTTGTTTCTTTTATAAGTAGTGTTAACTAGTTGCAAATACGTATAAAAAGAACTCTAGTCCAAGCAGAACTCAGATTATTGATATTATTGGTGAATAATTGAACTTTTTATTTTTGTAAGGGGAAAAATCATTCATCATTTTTATCTTGAGAATAAAAATATTTACATGAACGGAATTAAGTACATTGAGAATAGCATAAAATTTTCTTTCGTCAAGGTAACACTGTTTATTAGCGTTCAAAATTGAGAAATATTTTTTTGATCCAGAAAAAATCGATTTTACAATAAAAACATTTACAAATCAAGATTTTTATTAAATTTTTCCTTTTTCCCAACCTGAATATTTTGCAAGGATTGTGAATCCATAATAATTAATTTGCAGCTATAATTTTATGTAATTTGCTTCTTCTTAATGAAATTATTTCCTAAATTTTTTTATTGAGGTCTTATTTATTATTTCGCGACTACCGTTCTGTATTTGGAATAAACGAGTTTTGTACCTTTTTAATGCGAAATGGTTTCCCTGGAAATCTTTATGCTCGAATGATTTTGTTCGTGATCAAGGTAAGTACCTAATAAAAGCTTCAAATTTCAGCTTTTTATTACATATAATAAAATGAGTACGTTATATACACCCAGTCTTCAATATTTCCAAGATCGCCTGACTTACGAATTCATTATATTAATCAAAGTTATTTTGAGTTTTACGATTGGCGTGCAAATATAAAGTTTTCATTTTAATTATCTTTTCATTAACGGTAATATTAACATGAAATGTAGTTTGTACCACTATACAATACTTTTATGATTATATTGTTGCTCTAAATGAAATATGCACCCACTACCGTATATTGTAATTAATAAAACTAGAAGTTATAATCAAGTGCGTGTTTGATTACCTGGTATAAAAATTTCCATATAATTTCTTTAAGGCGGTCGAGTAGTTTCATGGGGCATAACGAAAACGTAAGTGCTTCTACAAATTGCTACGTACAGACAACTCAACATACTACCACGTGTAGACCACCCAATAAACAAAGACACAAAGAAGACTTTTTAAATGTCACATTCTGGATCATTCTAGAATATACTACCCATAAATAGTTGCCGCGAGGTGAGAAAAAACACCGAGCGGCATGGCCTGGAGGTTTAGGCTAGTGTCCGACCGAAACTGATTTTTAAGACCGAAACCGAACCCGAAATCGAATTTCGGCAACGGTCTCAGTTTCGGTCGAAACCGAAACCGAAACTTCCTTATAAGGATCATGTTTTGAGAGAAAAATAAAGAAAACGTTATTATAATCACTCAGTTTTATTTTTTTATCTTTAAATCACATAGCTCTGCAATCTTTGACATTTTCATTTATTGATAATCAAATCAAAATCAACATTACAACCCCTCATTTAAGGAAATACTTTAATTGCGCCTTAAAAATACCTAAAATAGGTGAGATGTTTATTTGAGTAAGTATAGTAGACTAGACTCATTTTTCTTTTGAAGATTATTCATGTTTTTTTTATATAATATTAAACATAAAATTACTTTTGTTATTGTTACCTAATATCACAATAGGTACAGGAACTTAATATTTAAGTAATAAACAAAACAAAATAAATCACTTTTATTTTAATTAAGAACAAATTAACTTCTTCTAAACTTAATTCGTCATGTTGAACGCGCCGAACAGAGCGTGAGAACTCCCAAACGCAGTTTCGGTTTCGGTCGTAGTTTCGGCAAGTTTGCCGCCGAAACCGAAACTAAACCGAAACTCGTTTTTTTGCCGAAACTCGACCGAAACCGAAACCGAACATTCGGTCGGACACTAGTTTAGACCATTGACGCTGGTTCGATTCCGGGTCCATCTGTCTCGAAGTTTTTCTGTGGTTTCCTTGGATGACTTAGGCAAATGCTGAGACAATGCCACAGATAATCTTTCATTCTCTTCTGTCTTCATTTCGTCCGTCTCATCTTTTTCACTCGAACCACCACCCACCCATTCCCACGATTCCTGAAGGGAGGCTGAATAGAGTCATCCGCCCTACCTTCCGGCGTAGTCCGGAGAGACTGCCCGCCCACCAGCATTACTGGCTGATGAGAATGAAACACCCAAAAGTTTTTTAGTTTTTGGAAAAAACAAAACTGATAGGTCCTAAAACGGCGTGAGGTAGAGGGGTTTTAGTTAGTAGGCGCTCCTCGAAGTGAGTCCAACACTACCCACCCATATGGCCGACTGGGTAACTTTGGAAGATTTCCCCTCAGATGGGAACGAAACATGGAATATGTATGTATAACCAAAAGTCACAATAAAGTTACTACTACGTAACAAAGTGCGGCAATTACAGGGGAATAAAGTTAACATCTGTTATAATTTTAAAATATAGAAACGTATCAGACATATTCAACATCTGTTATCGATTACTCAGAACCAATTTGGATTCACACCCACTGAATCAACAATAGATGCAATACAGGCAATACATAGAATACTAATAGCAAAGCATCGTATGAATAAAGAAGACCTGCATCCAAAATTTATTGACCTCTAGAAGGCATTTAAGCGGGTACCGCGGAAACGGAATATAGTACGACAATCCCGTAGAGCACATTATTTGCCCGAATATAGTTATACATTTAATGGAAGATATGTATAACAATATCTGCAGGAACCAGAGTTAGATCCCCAGTAGGGAGTGGGAGTCCATCCGGCAAACCTGCCGAAACTACGACCGAAACCGAAACAACGTTCTGGAGTTCTTGCGCTCTGCTCGGTC
>NW_020439474.1:9540-10854 GCF_000699045.2 Agrilus planipennis | reverse complement strand
CAAAACTATTATTTTTATTGATGATTTTTAGGGTTAGACAGTCAAAATTAGGAATTTCTTTGGCATGACTTCAAACAAGCAATTTTTAGTCAGTATGTAAACGTCTTTATTCAATTCAATAAGCGAAATGGTAAAAATTTCCTTTCTAGACTACAAAGTAATCAACAAAATTGGTGAAGGCTCGTTTTCCGAAGTATTAAAATGTCAAGATCGAAAGACTGCCTCTTTCTTTGCGGCCAAAGTTCTACGAAAAACGTTCAAATGAATCTGCTTTCTAAAAAATTAAGAAATAATTTACCTGAATGCAAACGAAAAATATAAGCAACGCGAGGACCTTCATCTTAGAAATAACTTTTAAATTTAAATTCTACTTCACGTATCGCCGAATTTTCAGATCGATTCAATCTTTTATTGGACAATCGAACGCGTAGGTATCGAATAAAACAATGGACTGACGGAGCGCTTTATTAAAGAATTTGCTTTTTGTTAATCGATATAATAAAACTCCATTTCGAATTGATTTTTTTTACTTCCTTTCGAAATAATTGTCTCTTACTATCCCACCCATTACTATTAATTGACAATGTTCTCCCAATTTTCGACAATACACAAAGAGATGATAGCACCTTTGTCATTTCATGATAAGCATAAATTAAAATTCACAAAAACTAATTAAAATTTAAATTTAAACTAATTTTTAAATATGAATGAATTATTACTTGTAATGGGCTATTCTTTATAGTGTTGTAGTTTATCCCACTTGCATTTGTATTTTTTTAAATGAAAATAGAAAAATTTGCCCACATTTTTTCTCAACATATATATACACACCTAACATTTGTTCATTGAAGAAAAGATCTACAATTATTAATGATTTACGCAAACAAATCCGCGGAAAAAACCCCTGAAATTCTCCATAAAATTATTTTAAACTGAATCTTATAACTTTTAAATTTGACCGAACTAGACTAAGCCATCTCGAATAATAATATTTTAGCTTTAAGTTCTCAGTCTGGCGTTTACAAGATTTATTGCGTGTACCCCAATTAAATATGTATGAAGCGGTAATAGGGAGGAAAGGCCCCTGAAAAAAGGCCCCCCAGGAGAAAAAACCTTCAGAAAAAAAATCGTAAAAAACCCCCCAGAAAATAATTCTCCCTCGGAAAAAGTTAATCCGTTGATAAACTAAATGGTAAATTTAATTGGAATTGTAAAGTGGTCTTAGTTACACTATCTATAACTCAAGAACGGCTGAACCGATTTGGCTGAAAATTGGTGGGGAGGTAGCTTAGAACCAGGAGACGGACATAGACG
>NW_020439474.1:2164-9055 GCF_000699045.2 Agrilus planipennis | reverse complement strand
TATTTTATTATAAGATTAACTTATTAATTACCGTCATAATCGCAGTTTAGAGCTACAGATTCAATAATTTCTAAATCTAATAGACTTCCAAACAATTCTTTCAAATGGTTCACAAGCTGTTTCCTTTGAACTTCTTTTAGATTTGTTGCCATCCTGAAACTAAATTTATACTAGCCGCTAAATTTATCTATAAAAAAGGACGATAGAGGGCGCTATAGAACATTTTTGGGAAATACATGGGAAATCCCTACAAATAGCATTGTTACCAACTTAAAGAAACAATGAATTTAAATCCACTAACTTACTTTAAAACTTAAAAGTTTAATTTTAACAAAATTTTGCTAAAAAGCATACATCTAAACGAATACCTTTATTTTGATATCCAACACAATGGGAGCTTGAGTAAATATTCGAAAATAATGTTTGTCGCAAGTATGCGTATAGGTAGTTTAGAATGACATGAACCTTCAGATGCGCAGGAGGCGGGCCTTACCGCATTCATATTATACATTTGGAAAACATTGACTCGACTGGTCCTTGATTGATTCTAATCATTTGCCTCGCTATAAAAATAGGGTTGGAGTTCCAAAAAATGAGGCCAATATTTTTAAGAAATATAAATGCAAAAATCAGTGAAAGGATGGAGTTTTGCTAGTACACAACCCAAGGCCAAGATTTATGTCATTCTAAATTACATCTACTTGGGATATTTAGATTTTGAATTTATTCAGTATCATTGACAATACTGTAGATAAGACAGAGAAAAAGGGTAAATGAAAAACAATTTTGAGTAGTGTTTTTATTAGAAATTATACTATAGGTATACAAAAATAACTAATTCTAAAGTAGATTATAAGTATAAATTTTTTTAAAAATATGAACAAAATATATTATATACTAGCAAAATAAACGTAAACAACATATTCACTAATATAGTCATTAAACAGTTCCTTAAATTAAATTGTACAAACAATTCAACCATGTTAACTAGAAGTCGAAGGATTTTGTTTTAGTAACATCAGTTTTTTTTTCAATATTTTTGAGATATCCATTTAATTCAGTTTTATTGCACAAACAGTTAATTATTTATTTATTGTTCCATAAAATTGAAATGACAACAGTAACCACGACATAAAATATTGAACGTGTGATATGTAACGACTTACGACATCTATTGAATTTTATGTTTTATCACATCAAATATGTTTGTAGTAAGGTATACAGCGACATCTATTACATGTATGGTTGGATAACAAAGGAACAAAAGAATACAAACAAAATTAAACCATCAATAACAAGATATAAAACAAAAGCATGCTCTTAATTATTGTATTGTCACAATGTTAAAAAAAAAAACAGGAATTTATCAACTTAAACAAGACATGTAAATAACAACAAAAACTGAAATGAAATGAAATATACATATATCGTCGAAAATAGGCCCCTGATAAGAAAAGCTTTTATAAAAGAATGTGCAGTATAAACCGTTTTAAAGTTTACTTTGATTTCATTTATGCCAATGTCGAATTTGTTTCAAGTAGCTGTTAATAGATATGTTGTAATATAACTTAGTTATATATATTTGTATTTATTTTTGTAATGTTCATATATGTAGGTATATCGTATAATATGTATTCAAAAAAGCGAAATAAAAAAGTGAAAACAACATTGAGCATTAATCACAGCCATTGAAATTCCTTATTTTTATTTAAATACTAAATTTTTTGTGTCCTGTAGATGATCAATTACTGTCAGTATATAATTTGTGATTGGTAATTTTGTATGGCAATATTTATGATCATTAGACCGTAGTATACTTGTCCCAAAAATAAATCTTATCAACTAATATACGTATTTGTACTTGTATTAAAGATAACTAAAAATTATTTTACCAGTTACATCGATCCCAACACTATTACATTTAATAACTTTTTTTGTTTTTATTATTTTTTTTACTGTAGGTTGTGGGGATGCTGAAATAAAGAGAACCCTGATAAACTTAGATCATTTCGCAAGAAATAATTAAAATAATGGAGTATTAATTAATAACTTACGGATTTACAGATAGACAGATAGATTAATTGTTCCATGACACTTAATATTTATTATATTTCTCGTTTTCCAACATCATTTGACATAAGGGAGTTTTTATTGACGTATACTTTCAGTAAGCCAGGATTCATGATGCAATAACTAAAATAAAAATTATATTTACAGTTTGTACGTGTCCCATTGTTCTGAGGAGGGACATCCTTCAAATGATCATCCTCAATGTTGGTATGTGAGAAAGGTGAAGCTAAGATTAGAGTTGAAAAAAATCACTTCTGTGCTCGCGTATATTTGGAGTAAATAAATAAAAAAACAACAAGATAGGAAACTAGAACACTTTCCAGGGCATGAAGAGCTAGTAAGAGATATATTAGAAGCCTCAATAGGAGTAAAACATTAACGAGAAGCAGACATAATAAAATGCCAAAACTGGCTCAGAATAGGAAGGAGTAGCCAATCTTTTCACTGGATGAAGATACTATTTGGACCAAGAGTCTGTTAGGAGAACAAAGGGGCTACGGAAATAAATAAACAACAAGATAGGATAGTAGGACACCTTCTAAATCATGAAGGGCTAGTTATAGACATACTAGAAGCAGCAAGTGGAGTAAAGCATTAAAGAGAAGCAGACATAATAAAATGCCAAAACTGGCTCAGAATAGGAAGGAGTAGCCAATCTTTTCACTGGATGAAGATACTATTTGGACCAAGAGTCTGTTAGGAAAACAAAGGGGCTACGGAAATAAATAAACAACAAGATAGGATAGTAGGACACCTTCTAAATCATGAAGGGCTAGTTATAGACATACTAGAAGCAGCAAGTGGAGTAAAGCATTAAAGAGAAGCAGACATAATAAAATGCGAAAACTGGCTCAGAATAGGAAGGAGTAGCCAATCTTTTCACTGGATGAAGATACTATTTGGACCAAGAGTCTGTTAGGAGAACAAAGGGGCTACGGAAATAAATAAACAACAAGATAGGATAGTAGGACACCTTCTAAATCATGAAGGGCTAGTTATAGACATACTAGAAGCACCAAGAGAAGTAAAGCATTAAAGAGAAGCAGACATAATAAAATGCGAAAACTGGCTCAGAATAGGAAGGAGTAGCCAGTCTTTTCACTGGATGAAGATGATGATACTTACTTCAACTTTCGTTTTCTTAATCGGGAAATCACGGCTGGTTTTAGTTTACTCTTCCCATCTTTGCTACCCTTTCCCCTTCCTGTAATAATAAATAATTCCTGATTCTTATTGTTGTTGCCACTAACCAACATAATATTCCTGTCCATAAATATGTCCAAAGCACTGATTGCTTCTTTTACATAAAGATAATGTAAATCGAGGGTGTGAAAGTCCTTTTTCTGTGAATTGTCGTTTAGTAACATGTGAGCTGCCAATGTGTTGGCCTTTTCATATAGCAATCCCCTTTCTTCGGCCAAACTGCTGTAATAACTGGCTATAAGACCCTCTCCCTTTTGAAAGTGTTTTTGCGCCTTTAAATATAACTCGTGTCTTTTGGCCAAATGCTTTCTCGCTTCTTCGCGTAATTCATTCGCAGATTTATTTTCCTTTTCATCGTTCTGAAACGAAATAAAAAAAAAATCTAACATTACACCAACTACCTAAGCCAACTAGACTATGCTATTCGTTAAAAACATCACCTCTGTATTTTCTTGCTGAGCCTCTTTCATTTCTTCCAGAATTGTCGAGGAAATTGGAGGTTGTAATATTGTTCCGTAGGGATCACTGATGTCTTCTACCTTAGTTGAATTTAGTAAAACTTCCACAGTTTGCTGATAACTGTTGTTATGTGCGTGCAATATTTCCACCAGAAGATCTTGATCTATAGTGGGGAATGAGTCAAACAATTTCTTTCGTGTTAATTTGGCAGCTAGATCGTCTGGAGTTAATTTTTTCCACTGTTCAATTTCTTTAATATATTTGTTTCTTTCTTTTTCTCGCGCCATTATATCTTTTAGATTTGGAGCCTGATTTTTTCGTAGGATTTCTTGCGCTTTCATTTCCCTTTCTTCGTTTTCTTGTAAAGTTTTCGCAAATTCTTCGTCTTCCTTTACCAGTTGTTCTAAAACTTGGTTTTGGGCTTCCATTTGTGAATAAACCGATTCCAAATAAAACGCAAACAGTTGCCTTGCCAAACTAACAGGCATTTGAACGACTGGTTGAAATCCTTTGGGATACAATTCGAAATTCCCAAAGGTGCTTTCTAATTGTGACACCAATACATCCCCTAAATTTAATTCCATCATTTCTTCGCTGTTTGCATAAGTTTGAGAATTTTCTAGATCATCAAAATCTTTTTCTGTGTCTAATGCAAATATGTCCCCACAGTTGGAGTGACAAATTTCTACTGCTGACGACGTGGATGGTTGTATTTTTGAGTTTTGACTAACAGGAATTGATGTTGAAGGTAAATTAATAGTTTCCATGGCCTCTTCTTTCGATTCCTTCGTTATTATTGGTTCCTTTGAAACGTTTAATTCTTCAAACGACCCATTCATACGACTCTTCACTTTGAGAATGTGATCAGAATAGTGTTGATTGCCGAATATAAATTGTTTTTCCAGAAATTTCACCAAGTCTTTTCCTGTCGACAAAATCTTATTTGAAAGGCTAGGATCTTCATTTTTGGATTCAACAGGATTTGGTTGATTCTGCTCCAAAGTGATCTTTTTAGTAGAACTGCTGATTTCTTCGATGGTATTGTTAATTTCAGTTTCTCCAATGAGACTACTAGACGGTTGTTCGTCGACCTTGTTTTCAATTTGCAAAACTTCCAAGTTCCCCTCTAATAATAAATCTATAGTCCATTCTACATCCTTGTTACATTTTTCGTACACATCTTTAAGAAGATCCAAGGATATGTCAGGAAACAAATTCACCAATTGCTGCATGTGCTTAGTCACTGTTTCAATTTCATTTTCAGAACTGACTGAAATAAAGTGGTCATCAGTCATCGAACTTTTATCGAGCATGACCTTTAGAGGTGGTTTTGGATTTTCCAAGAATACAAAGTTATTTGCTATTATATCTCTGTTAACACAGGTCAAAAATATTATGCCTGGGTCACTCACTTTTGAATTTGGAAGTAAAAGTTTGAAATCATCGTCATAAGTATTAGTCGAAGAATTTGCCGTTTCAACTTCAACGTTTCTGGTCTCTTTGTTATTTAAGATTATTGGTGGGCTTTCCAAGGGTTCCCAGGAGTATCTAGTCGTTTCTGATAAACCCCAAGAAGAAAGGTCTAATTTTGGATATATATTTATGGGTTTTTTAAATTCTTCCTTCCTTAATTTAGTTTGCAAATGTTCAACGTCTACCTCACCTTCCATTTGTGAACTTGTCTTTAGCTTTTTCATATCAGGTTCAGAAGAAGAATTTGCAAGTGGTATAACTGTATCAGAATGAGAACAAACGTTTTCGGTTGATAAAGCGACAGATTCTAAAAGTGCATGTGATTTTTCTTGATTTTTAGAAGTACTTGGTTCTGCCAAGATATCATCGTTAACAATTTTATTATTTTCTGGGACATTGAATTTTATAAGAGGGTCTAACATTTCAACGCTCTTTTCGTTAGAAACATCAAAGATTTCGTTAATAAACGACGAATTTTTAGGGCTCTCGGATGAGACAGATGTCGATGATGCTTCGTTGTCAAAATTCATTAAGTCTATAACATTCTCATTATTTTGAGATGTAGACTCGTTACTTTCGTTTACCGTTTGACCTTCTTCTGCATCTTTTGTCAAGTCAACTAAAGCATTCGCGTTACTTGAAACGGTCAAATCGACCATTTCCAAAGAATTTCCAGAACGCGAAGCAAAAATATTTTTTTGTTGAGAAGCAGTAGTGTTTCCTGCTTCAGGTTGGTTCGTTTGTTCAAAATTATTTAGTGGAACAATAGGAGGATAGATTCTCATTTGTGGCATCGGAACAAAATAACGTAAATTATACATGGCCATCAACTTCTTCGTTGTTATGTTTTTTTCGTAACGAGTCAACATATCGTTGATAACTTTTCTTGGCACTCCGTGCAGGTTACGACGAAGTAATTCTTTTTCATTGAATGCCCATTGGGTTTTGGGCTCTACTATTTCAATATAATACCCATTCTGGACAGCCATGATCGCATAAGATTTCATTTCCCACATTTGTACATTTGTATTATCAATTATTATGGGACTTATGCCGCTGATCATGGCTTGGTAAGTTCGATTTTGATTCCAGCTATGAGCTTCGGGTAATTGAGAAGGATTGTGGTTATAGATACCGTTTTTGGTAAAATAATCATCAGTAGATTTTATAAATTGTTCGTAATTTTGAAAATAAGGAGGATTAACAGAACGTTCCACAATGTATCTAGCTAATGTACTTTTGCCACTCCCAGGAAGGCCTCTCATTAAAACAAGAACCTTATATCCTCTCTGTATAGTAAAAATTATACGTTCTAATTCTTTATCTTTTCTGGAATGCGGTACTGCTACTGAAGATGAAGCATTCGCATATGTGACAGAATAGTTAACTGGTGAAGGAACCAATTTTGAAAACCTAGGGGTATTTTTCGATTTATTTTTATTTTTTGGGCTCACAAATCCATCTACATTACTAGAAAGCTCAATAAGCATATTTGTCGCGGATACTTCTGAAATGTTAGACATTCAGTTGATTATTGCATACCTAAACACTAAAAGTAATGTTAAAAATATTTTTTTTTATCAATTAGTAATTAATGATGCCCTTTTTGGAGAATTCAGAAACATTAGAAAGAATAACAAAATATTATTATGACAAAAGCTCACAAAAATATATAATTCCTGATTC
>NW_020439474.1:0-2149 GCF_000699045.2 Agrilus planipennis | reverse complement strand
TAACTTATTAATTACCGTCATAATCGCAGTTTAGAGCTACAGATTCAATAATTTCTAAATCTAATAGACTTCCAAACAATTCTTTCAAATGGTTCACAAGCTGTTTCCTTTGAACTTCTTTTAGATTTGTTGCCATCCTGAAACTAAATTTATACTAGCCGCTAAATTTATCTATAAAAAAGGACGATAGAGGGCGCTATAGAACATTTTTGGGAAATACATGGGAAATCCCTACAAATAGCATTGTTACCAACTTAAAGAAACAATGAATTTAAATCCACTAACTTACTTTAAAACTTAAAAGTTTAATTTTAACAAAATTTTGCTAAAAAGCATACATCTAAACAGAAACTACCACATCATAAAAATATTAATTGGAATGTATCAGAAATTAATGTTTAATGTACATACCTACCTATATATTAACGATATATAATTAAAGATTAACGTTGAATCAAATTGAAGTGCAATAAGAATAAATAAAATTTGCTTACCCAAACGATTGTTTATTATAATTTTAATATATGCAGTGATCTTTGATGCACGAATAAATATTACGAATATTACCTATCAGTATGGTTTTAGGATTATCTATGTAAGTAGTCATTGTATCATGTTACACTTATACCACTTACCTATTTTATCAATTTCCAAATCACAAAACTCTTAATTATGACTAAATACTAATATATGGATCTTGTAAACAAACACATTACACATAACCTTTGAGATATAAGTAAAATTGAGCACTAATTAGAAATGTTTTAGGGCAATAGAAATCATCAAAAACAAGCAAATCTAAATTTTAATACCACAACAATGAATTTAGACCAATTAATTATAAAAGTATCTCATTAACCAAGGTGAAAAATTTGTTACATATATGTATTATTTATATCAATATTACCAACATTTGTTTCTATGAAGGTTGTCCTACTTCTCTCTCACTCTTACGTACAAGGCAATAATATTTTAAATAAACCTCTTACTTTAATTAATAACATAAATAATATAATTTTTGTTTATGTTCGCTATGTTTCACTAAGTAGCTCTTTTGTAAATATACCATTAAATATTTCAAAAAAGTAATGTACAAAACAAAAGACAAAAATATAAATCTTTACTATTCGTATATACAACCTACTGGCCTTAAAACTCCCTAAATTGAAGGTTAAAATAAAATTATGTCGACAACAGCTGATGCTCAAATATGATCGAGTCGTTACATTTAAGTTTTAAAAATAATGAACAAAAAACTTCTTTTAATTGGACTTTTTTTAATTTAAAAAACTGAATTTCATATAGAAATTATATATATATACGTGAGAAAGTTTAAAGTGAGTTGAAAGTGGTGACTTCTAGTAAACCTAATGAATTATTTTGAACACTTAGTAAAAAATATCTACAAAGATATTTTTTAAGCCTAAAATCATTAAGTTCTACGCCCTTTCGGATTTATTCTATTAAAGATAGTTTGCGGTATCTTCACATGCTACTATAACCTAACCTATAACTGCGCCGTGAATTGTCAGATAAGTGTTTGGTGTAGTGTAAATACTTTATTAAGTAAAATAAAGCTGAAATGCCTCGCAGTAAAAGAAGATCAACAGAAATGAATACTTCAGAAGAGGAAAGGCAAGCTTCAAAGAGACTACGTAATTCTACAGGGTAAATTTCTGACGGCTTTTTTCTTATAAAAAAAAATTAAACCCCCTCTTATAAAACATCTCTGGACTTAATAAAAAAACACTTTAATTTCTATATTCATGCCCATTCTTATAAAATTTGTAGCACAGGATTTATCTTTAGGAAAGTAATTTATTTTAGCATGTAACTGTCAGAAACCTTACCAGTTTTTGGTTTAACTCGAAAAACCTACTGAGTACTTATCTTTATAAGATGATATTTTATATTAAGACTCTAATTGTAGCCGGTTTTCACTTACATTATTCAACCTTCTTCATGACAATGCATTAACAAATAAATTTCATGTTTTAAGAATATCACTTGTCTATGGAGTTGAAAGCGTAAAAGTAAATGTGCCAAATAAGCCAATGCCATACAATAGTAGGATTCTCAGTTTCTGGAATTTTGTAAAATTATTTCTTACCAAAACATTTGAGAGATGCTACTGTTTTCTGTATTCCTA
>NW_020439473.1:28977-38685 GCF_000699045.2 Agrilus planipennis | reverse complement strand
GTTGCAATTCAAATTATAAATCATCTTTAAAATGTAAGTACAAGTATGTCTATATTTTTATTCCCAAAAAAATGATGAAATGCGAAAAAAATGCATAAGTACTATACCTCGCAAAGATTGGACTCCATGAAAATATTCTGCAGTTTACGTACATTACTTTAACGAAAGTGACATTATAAAAACAGTAAAAAAAATATCCACTGCCGGTAATGTTTTGAGTGCGCTTTTAACATATCCTAAATTACCAGAGAAAAATGAAGCAGGAATTTAAATTGTTGAAGAGTCTCCCTTAAACATAAGTCGGTTTATTGAAATTTTAAATTCCGATTTTTTAATGAATTGTGATTTAGATGACTCCTTAAAAATTTGCATTTCAGGATATGCAGTTCATTCTGCTCGTAAAAAGATAACTTGCAACAATTNAAAAAAAGGTGTTCGTCTCCAGTGTTTATTGTGTATAGGCGGTGGTTTCGATTTGGAGTGAGCCTAGAAGGAGCGTAAGTTTCGGACACTGTGTCCGTGCATATGGGGCTTAGAGGCGCATGCTGTGAATGACGACGGATGAACTAGTTTAACGTAGCGAGTTAGGACTACAGATCGCCCACTAGGGTTAAGGCTTCCGCAAGGGGAAGTCCCTCCAATCCCTCCAAGAGTTGAGAGGTCTTGGGGGTACCCATTGTGAGAACAGCTAACGCACACTCTTATGTAGTCGTGCTGGTATACGGAAAAGAGATGTTAGGTTAGGTTATATCGGTTAGTGGTGTGTAAGTTCAGTGGGAGATTGCGTCTCCGTCCCAAAGAACTGTAGGTTTTTAATAGTTAAAATAAAAAGGCAATATACTTGGTTTACTCTTGTTTACTGAACGGCTGGGCTGTTAAACTTGAAAAATAAATGGAAATTATGCCCTGACGGTAGATACGATCGGCTGGAGCGTTCGGCTGTCGAACAGTGTGTGTATATATATACGGTGTGTGTATATATATATATATATATATATAGGTAATTTCTCTATATTACCAAAGGTTTCCAACTAAAGAATCAGTAGGAGTGATTAAAACTATAATTTTGTTGTGATGCAATGTCTGCATCTAGGACATAACTATGCATGAAGTTATGAAGACTGATACATATAACAACACAACAAAAGCTGAAACCTGTTAATACATAATGATTCGGTAGGAATGAATTTAATATTAGGGAGAACACTTTACTTTACTAACTTTAGGAAGTGCCGTTATGAATTTATAAAGCGTGAGTTCGTAGCTAAACAAAACTGTAACGTACACTTCCTCTGTATATATTAACACATTGTTGCGAAGGAATAAACAAAACTTCTTAATTTTGTAGTACAAAGAGATCAATAGCCTTTCTTAAAGATAGTATTAAAAATTAATATAGTACCGGTAATAAATAGGTGCCTACGTAGATTTTTTAGATGTAATTTGTTAGTTTGATAATCGACCACTTTAATAGATACATATATCAGATTGTTATCCACACTCCAAAGGTCTTACTCGATAATGATTTACCTTAAACAAAAAGAACTGAACAATACGGTAACATCCTAAAAATTAAAGTATTTGTGCCGAATTTGCAAATTTAACCGTCGGTCACCTAACCAAAGTTATTTGTCTACTCTAAATGGTCAAAATGTTAAATTGCTTTAAAAAAAATGGGACCTACTGACATTAACAATTGCACAAATATCTTGTTTCTTGGTATAAAATGAAATATTTCAGTAATCATTAATATCAGTAGATGACGACATACTGCCACAACGGGATATTATATCATTTTGCTTTTTGGTCAGTATTTATCGAAACCACGTAACATAAACTTATATAATGCTGTTTTTATTTAGAAAATTTTCGAACGTAGTAAAGGCCTTTAGCATAATAAAAAATCGTTCTTTTATTAATTATAATACATTCAAGGTTTAGTTAATCAATTCCAGTAGAACATTATAAAAATCGACGTTAAAATGCTCAGCAGCTTTTCAAAAGAAAAATTTAAATATCAATTATTGTATTTATAAACCGAGTATTGTTCAGAGTTGACCTAGTGACAAAAATATACCGTAATTATTAGCAGATGGCATGTTTATTGTTGATTGTATTATTTCTATTATTTAACTAAGGTATAACCACACTATAAGAAGTGAGACAAAATGTGAGAAAATGGTAGAAACACAGTAAAAAGGTTGATTAATAGTGAGGGTAAATTGAATACATCAGGAAAAATAGGTATAAGAAAGGAAAAATAGGTATAAGAAAGGAAATACGATAGAAATTTGAACTAAAAATAGGCAGAAAAAATACATACAAGGAAAGGGAAACAAAATTAAGAGATTTGAAAATACAGCAGGAGCAAATGAATAACTGGAGAGGACTGGGACTGAATGAAAGGGACATAATAAAGGTAAGATGCCAAGAGTTAGATATAGGTGACGACATAAGAAAAATAATTGATTATGCAGGGTTAAAATGACTGATGTGAGAATCGTAGCAACGGAGCTTGTCACTGAAATATTTAGAAGGAAAAAAGGAAGCAATCTAATAGCGAGGTTGAGAGTAGGCAATGAATACAAGGCATGTTGGTAAATACTGAATGAAAGAGAATAAGAAAAGGTGTAAAATCTGTGAAGGAAGAATGAATCGCTGATGCATGTGTTGGGAGGTTGTATAGAGAAAAGGGGAATGGAAGAATGTGAACGGATGGTAGATGATAGTGACCAATAAGTTACATAGAACTATTTTGCGAAGAATCTTGAAAACAAAAAAAATGGGTTTGTAATATGAAGGGACGAAATGCTAATTCTTTTATGTTGCTATAAACAGAATAGAGAAGAAAATGGAAGAAATGAGGTAGCCTGTCGATGATATTGTTAAATAGGCAGCTTTATTTAATTATTATATCTATTTGGCTTTCTACTATTATTGTTTCCTAGGTGTAGACATCTAGATTAAAAAAATATTATCAGTTTTGCAACATAAGATTAAATAACCTTATTATTATTGTCACATTTAGGTACAGGTCTGACGAAGGAAGCTGGCGAGCGGTCGCGCAGGTACTTGCCCATTTATGACCTATTTGGGTAAGTCGCTTGGAACCGATACACAAATAAGCTTTCAGTAGGCGTAACTTATAGTATTAATACAGATAGAACAGTAGCGTACTAGAAAATAATGTAAAAACATGACTTATCAAAAATAAAAGATTAACCTATTGCTTTTGTTTTATAGTTAGTTTTCATATTCACTCTCATCATGGGAATCTCTATCACTGTCACCAACATCAACAATTAGTTCTTCTGTTTGTCTGTCTATTACTTGGTCACTGATCCCTATTTTTAAATATTTAATCTACGCCCCTGATAGGAATACTGGGAATGAGGGCTGCAATCTTTATACCTAACACTGCCTACTTCTGCCAGTGCGCATCCACGCCATTTTAAAATTTCCGCCAGCTTCCAGCGTCAGGCCTGTACAATAATTCGATTTAGAGCAGAAAAAGTAGTTTCATCGAAATATCGCATATAAGATAATACTTCAGAATTCATAAATTATGAATTCTCTAGTTATGATTTATTTTTAGAAACGATGACAACGTAAAAAGGTTCGAAATAGCATAGTATGTAATAAAACCTCATTAGCTGTATCTTCTCTAAGTGGATGCTATATTAAACTTGTTTCTCGCGGTAATATGTGTTTCTATTTTTTTAAAATACGATTGCGTGGATCAGTAAAGATTCTCCAACATTTACTTTAATTAAGAAACCGCGACACAGGCATCGTATTAAATGTAATTACTTTTTCACGTAAATATGTCTAATGAGGTACTCTTTTTCAGCGGTTTACATGCCTACCATGATGTCAGAGTAGGACTGGAAGGAGTAAAATCGGACAAATAATGCAAAATGGACCTCCATGAAAAAGCGTGGGATTTTGACGAGGTACCTATTCTCATCTCCGAATATTGTTATTCCGTACCCTAATTAAAAATATTACTTGTTTTCACTAATTAAATGCTCGCTTCGTACCCTGAAGATAAATTGCGCTTAATTGGTTTTCAATGATGAGTTCAAAATAAAAGCACTCTTCGGTTGAAGTTGGGTTAGGTTAGGACTATAGGGTTATAGTTGACAACACGAACGATGTGGTGGTGCCCTAGTCATGTCCTTCCCTTTTTTGTAAGAATATAAAATATGAAGCCATCAACATAAGGTCATCAGTCTTATAACTAGTTGGACACGCACTTCCATACTCTTTCCTATCCTGAGCTAATCTTCGCATTTCCCTTAAATTATAATATGTCATATCATTAACCTTTTGTGAACAGTAACATCTAATCTAAGTCTATCTGTCCTCCTCTTAACTCTTGCTTGTGCTTCTAATATGTCCTTAACCAGTATTTCATGTCTGAGAAGTTGTCTTACCAATCTAACTCGGGGCAGGGTCGAATCGGGACCAAATGTAGCAGGTAGATAAATCAGAGGGTGAATTTATTCCCTGGAGGGGCCAGTTAGGTGCTGCTTCATGATTAGGGGCTTTTAAGGAGAGCCAATTATATTTATAGATGTGTGTTACACCCTTTCGTATACTTTTTGTGATCGAACAAGTTCATAAGAAGCTACGAACTTGCATTCAGTTACGTCAAAACAGAGTGCCATAAAATAGATCTTGGAGTCCAAAACTTGTTACCGTAGATTTTGAAGTTGCGATATATTATGTAATTCAAACAGATTTTCCTGAATTAAGAATTAGAGCATGCCGTTTTCATCTTGTTCAGGAAAGGTAAGTTTATGAACAAATTTGCTTTTCTTCTTTATCTACTAAAATATTAACATTTAAGGTATAGGAGAATTGAAGCACTCGGGTTGACTTCCGATTATTAGTAACGATTTGAACTTCAGAACGTTTTTGACGTTCGTTTTTGGGTTACTTTTTTTTTCACCAAAAGACGTATGCATTCAATTTTTCAGAATTTATTCCTAAGATCGGGACCATTACTAAATTTGCTGACTAGGTATTTAGTTAAAAGCTACATTTCAGGAGACGCAAAATTCCCTCCTCACCTTTGGCCGCAGAGAGAGATAGCGCAAAGGTGGCTGTGAATTCTCGCATTTTACAGCAGTTGTAATCAATTGAAAGCATTTCTTATTACAGTGGCTATAAAAGTAGAAATGAGGAAATGTTTTTATCAAATGTACTTACTAAAAGTATGGAATATGCAAATTCCATGTGAAGATCGAGTAATAATCGTAATAGGGGATTTTTAATTGAAGTCTAAAGCTTTTACAATCCACGTATTACGTACCCGAATTGGAAACAAGAGAGGAGATCAGGTCACACGTTTTACGGTCCCGTAACGTGGGTTAAGAGGGGTGGGGGGTCAAACATTTTTGCGTGATGTGATTTATGGGCACGCATTAAAATTCATGGTAAATGCTAACTGAAGGTATGCCTGAGTGCTTACATGTGTTTTTCTATATTTTGTTGAAGGTGCCGTAAAGATTCGCTTTTTACACAGGTGATTACGTTATCAATCCTGACATCTATTAATTAAGTAAGTGATCGTTTGATTATTATTTTTGTTTATGATGATTAAGAGGTTATTATGTCTTAAAACAACGCTTGGTTATCCTTCTAACTTCTAACTGATGTTATTTATACCCTATCTGTCCACACGCCCATTGATGCTACGTTTATGATTTACGTAGTTGTGATATTTGTTGAATAATAGTCTGTTGATGTAATTACTAGAGATATTTTACCTGTTGTATACTACTACCCCTGAGATAATACATTGTATGTATCTCTATGTGTATGTATACTGTTTTCTGTGAACCAGTAATTAACATTTCTGATTAGTAATTCACTGGCATACGTATATAAGTACATGTTCACGTTTTAATTAGGATAAAAGTACACTCCGCAACATTATATTCTCAAGTAATAATGATGATTATTATACATATACTATTTTCGTCATATATTAGATTGTGAAAAACGAGATGAGCCTGGCTAATTGGCTGCTGCCCTTATTGCCACGTCATGCGCTAGCCGTGTTGATTTAGGTTGAGCAAATACCACGAACGAACGGCATATATCTCTACTCGCAGCACGTATTTCTTTTTTCGTTTTTGGGAAAATAAATTTTCTGAAATTAAATAACGAGTGTTTCTCTCATTAATTAGTGTACACACTCGNGCTAATTCGTGGTGAAGTAAAAAATTTGTAGTTTCTTGTTTTTAAAAAATATTGCATTTAAGGCGATGGTTATTTAACAAGAATTTGTGTTTGTGTAACAACAATTAACCTGATAGGAATTTGCAAATAATTTGCCGTGACAAAACAGTCTTACCCCTACTTATTGGGCGTGTGTTGCTGCCAATCCCCAAAAGGGCACTTCTTTTGCGAATTAGGTCGGAAAATTTCCCAAATCAACAACTAATTCGCCTGGTGTGAATGTCCAGTTTCTGCGAGTAATTCGCGTGTGGTGGATAAATTCTTACCCCCTTCCGGGGATATTTTGCTACGGATCCCCAAAATATTATCTCTCTTGCGGAAAGGTCGGAAAATTTCATCGCAAAAAATCCACAATCAATTCGAGCGGGATGAACGACAAATTCCCACGAGAATCTCGCACGCAATAAATAAGTCTTACCTCTTTTTAGGGATGTTTTGCTGCAGAAACACTTTTCTTTTGCAAATAGGCCGGGATATTTAATCGCGGAAAATTTCCGAAGTCCACAACTAATTCACCCAGAGCACGCTGTAGACAGGTCAACTCTACCTGCCACCTTTGAACATAGCAGAATATTGCTATATTTCGTAGAATTAAAAATGTTTGACGACGACGCTAATTCTGTAAGAGTTGTTACAGTAAGAGTGTATAATCGAATAGATATTGCGATTTTTAATCCGTCTTGCGTCAAGGAACTTTTCGTACATACAAAACTAATAATTCAAAAATTAAAACCGGTTTTTTGGAGTATGTGGGTGCCTTTTGCTATGATCGTTTAAATGCACAGCGCTAGAAAAGGAGTCGATATTTCAAAATAGATGACTTCAATGTGCCAAATATTGTTTCAACCGTTACACCACGAACCGATGGACTGATAGGTTAAAATCGTCAAGTGATTGAAGCAAAATGAATTAAAATTATTCATTTTACGTGCTTATATGCTAATGACTAGGTAGTTGTAAAAGTATCCCAGTCTAATTCTAATTTTGTATGCTATTTGTTATGTGCTTTCCTGCTTAAAATTCATAGTAGGAGCGAATTCTAGTATAAACCTGTATAGATAAGATCTGATACAGTACAAATACTGATATGGGTAGGTACATACGGTACCTACTTATTTAGTGGGATAGGTAACTTACAAAAATAATAATTACACACTGAAAAAATTAATTAGTTAGTATTGTGATAATGTATTACTTCAATAAACATTTCAGCAAGGTCTTAAAAGAAGTCATGTTACTATTTGCATTTTTTCGTTACGTTCAACTCCCTACGATTTATAATTAAATTTATAAATTTTTTCGTTATGGAAAAGAAAAGGTTAGAAGCATTCGAAATTTGTTGTTACAGGCGAATGATGAGGATACCGTGGATATAGGTTAGAAATAACGAGGTATTAGAAAGAATAGGAGAACAGAGGACTCTGTGGAAGTCGATAAAAAATAGGCGATAAAGGTTGGTAGGACATCTTCTCAGGCATGAAGGTTTAGTCAGAGACATATTAGAGGCAGAAACGGGAGTTATGAGGAAAATAGTTAAGGATGTCAGATGTTGTAGTTTTAGGGAAATGCGAAGATTAGCTCAGGATAGAAAGACGTAGAGGTGCGTGTCCAACCAGTCTCAGGACCGACGACCTTATGATGATAATGATAGCGATAATGATGGACATTAATCACAGCACATAGTATATATATATAAATGCTTCTGAAACGATTTTTTTCCATTATAACAACGTCCTTGGACTTGCAACAATTATATTAGTCCACGAATACTGCTAACACTATTTTAGACATTTAATAGTCATTTTATTGCCAAAAAAACCAATTGTTTACAATTTAACGTTTTTCTTTCAAAACATTTTGCCAACATTACTTTTCAAAAGCGATTAAAAATAATTTCTTTCAATAGTTTGTGAATGCGATAAACAGCATACGGTTACATTTCGTGCATTCTAGCACCTAAAACGTTTTACTAGTCATTTTTAACTGTTTTAAAATATTAGATAATACTGAATTATGAAATTATCTGGGCAAGGCTATTAGTTATTTATATTTTTTTTAGAACCGGAGTCTTATTACCTTAACATGCCTTTTTTTGTTTTAGGTTATTTTTAATTATATATAGGTTATTGAAATAAGTAAAAGTTTATTTGCAAATAGTGCCTATTGTTATTGTCTAGTCAGAGACATATTAGAGGCAGAAACAGGAGTTAGGAGGGGTAGAGGTAGATCTAGATTAGATTACTGTTCGCAAATAGTTAAGGATGTGGGCTGTTCTAGTTTTAGGCAAATGCGAAGATTAGCTCAGGATAGGAAAGAGTGAAGGTACGTGTCCAACCAGTCTTAGGACTGACGACCTTATGATGATGAGTGCCTACTGTTGTTCGTGATGAAAACCGTTTTTTAAATAAAAAGATAAAAAATGCAGATATAATTGGAGCGGAGCGACTTAAATTCTACTATTATGAATTATGAGGGAATAACATTCGTCGTCTATAGAAAAATAGAATGCATAGTCAGGGATTTTGAGAAATATCATGTCGCTTAGAATTATGTGAATTGTTTATCCAAGAACAATGATATTCCTAGTTGTACTTATGCTCTTAAATGATGAATATGCTTCTACAGGTCAGGGCATTTATAACGTATTTGCAAAGCATTTGGATGTTGTGCATACAGTACATTTTTCTGCCTAAACATGAATACATATGCAGCTTCACAATCAATTGTATATGTATGAGAAGGTTGCTGATTGTTTAGTTAAAAATCTAAAGAGCAACTTCATTTCAACGAGTGATGGTTTACCTAATAGTATCTTTGTATAGAGCTGTAGATTTGCTTTCGTCAAGCCGCTATGTATATTGTTTAATAAATTTTTGTTGGATGGTACTATGACTTCCAAGAGGAAATGGTCAGATGTATAACGTCAATTTTTAAAATAAGAAAACAAAATGTTCCTAATTATAGACCTAAGCTTTTTGATTCCAAAGCTGCAAAGAGAATAGTAGTTTGGAACACTGTAGATTTGCTACAACTAACGTTACCCTGTATAGTAACGAAATTGTGAATTCCATGGATGAATTTTCCAGTTTGACTCAACATATTTAGATTTCGAAAAAGCATTTGAAGGGTAGACATTAATATTTTGTTGAAGAAAATGTTCCTTTACGACATTACAGGCAATCTAATCAAATGGCTCAAGTCTTATTTAAATAATATATTGTGAAGGTTAAGGGTAATCTGTCTGATTAATATTTAGTATTTCCGGTGTATATCAAAGATTCCATTATTTTCAAAAAAATATTTCAAATGCGAAGGTACTCATTGTTGCCGATGATGTCAAATTTTTATCAAATAAATTCACTTTTGGATTGCAGCAAATTACAAATTGATTTGAACTAAATTATAGTAGAAAGAAGATTCGGGCTATAGGGCCGTGGTCTAAGTGAACTATTCTGTCCA
>NW_020439473.1:23016-24802 GCF_000699045.2 Agrilus planipennis | reverse complement strand
CAACTTTTACCTGCTGTCTTAACAGTGCGTTTTAGAAAATACCACAAATGGCGCGGTAAACGCCATCTGTAGTACGATGTTACATTTTAGGATTACGTATACTCCAACAAGGTCCATTTGTATGGATATCTACTTGCTGAAACGAATCCCGGCGTAGCTATCCTCAACGTGATAGGCACGTTACCATAATCGAATAAAATAATTCGAAGTGGTCTGTATTCTGTCAAAACTGCCAGACGCGGATCGCGATTTCTATCTTTTTGGATCTCATTAGCGCGTCGCAGACATCTCCGACAGAAAACAGACCAGCTTTTACCTGCTGTCTTAACAGTGCGTTTTAGAAAATACCACAAATGGCGCGGTAAACGCCATCTGTAGTACGATGTTACATTTTAGGATTACGTATGCTCCAACAAGGTCCATTTGTATGGATATCTACTTGCTGAAACGAATCCCGGCGTAGCTATCCTCAACGTGATAGGCACGTTACCATAATAGAATAAAATAGTTCGATGTGGTCTGTATACGTAATCCTAAAATGTAGCATCGTACTACAGATGACGTTTACCGCGTCATTTGTGGTATTTTCTAAAATTTATTTTTTTTCTTGGAAGGTCGAGCAAAACAAAAAGTTTGTCTCCACTGTCACTTTTCGCGAGCTCGTTGTTAGGTCTTTATCGAATGTGAATGACCACCTCTATTTCGCCAAGGGCTGTATTTTAGAAAGCGATCTCAGGTCAGGTTTTATTGGTTATCATAAATACGGCTCTCGTGCAGATATTTTTTTCTACAGTCGTGTTAGAACTTCTTCCATTTTATATTACGTTATTTGCCTTCTAATTAAAGATAAAAAAAAATTAAAAATTAATCTTTACACTTGCATTATGCATATTTTATAAAAATAAATTGTTTTTTCTGTAATTTTGTTTCTCGGTATAACAAAATAAATTTGCACGTGTCGCGGTTCAACTACGAAATCCTTTCAAGTGCAAGGAGGAATAGAAGCATTACGTGGAAAATATCAAGAAAGTCAGCTATTAAATACATTTATAACTAGTAACTACTAAGAAGCAAAAACATGTTGACGTTTCATGTGCGAATATTTAAAATATTTAACCTCTCAATGTAACATTTATTTGTTTCAGTATCTGGTGGCGCATTCTGAAATGTCGAGACCTTTAAAGAAATACCTATTTACAGTTTACACTAGAGACTGTTATACGTCAAATAATATTAACATGAGGCATAGGCACGATTAATTAGCTAAGTACTAGATGAATGTACATGGAAAAAAGCCTATAACGTTTTCAGAAATTCCTATATAGTAATTTAATGATTAATAATTCTATATAGTAAACAATGCAATTCGAAGCACAAAATTAAACTTTAAATATTCCAAAAATATATTTCCATTTATTCCCATTTGATGTACCTAGTGTAAGAAAAGCAAATTGTCAATATATTATCTAAAACTTCATCATCATAGGGTCGTCAGTCCTAAGACTGGTTGGACACGTACCTCCACTCTCTCTTATCCTGAGCTAAACTTCGCATTTCTCTAAAACTAGAACAGCCCACATCCGTAACTATTTGCTAACAGTAATCTAATCTAGATCTACCTCTACCCCTCCTAACTCCTATTTCTGCCTCTAATATGTCTCTGACTAGACCTTCATGCCTGAGAAGGTGTCCTACCAACCTATCTCGCCTATTTTTTATTGACTTCCATAGAGTCCTCTGTTCTCCTATTCTTTCCAATACCTCTTCATTTCTAACCTTTTCTACC
>NW_020439473.1:20412-22561 GCF_000699045.2 Agrilus planipennis | reverse complement strand
ATTTGTATTTTACTTTTAACGGCAAAAATGTATTTTGCATTTTACAAATAGGAAATACGTTTGGAGAAGTATTTTAAATAAAATACAAAATGCATCTGTATTTAAATGTAAAATAAAAATGGGTATTTTCAATTTTGTATCTGCATTTTAAATGCAAACATTTCAAGTAAATCACATTTCTCCGCAGATGTTAGGAACCAGTAGGAATTCGTCTGTAGATTCATTCCAACAAGACGTGATTGAAACATAATTTGTCATGACTGTAGGGAGCGGACGTCATTTGAGCATGACATGACGTTATTATCAGAGGCATATTTAGGACGTTAGGCCACTATTTATAGCGTTTCATATCCTATGTACCGCATTACACTAAGTGCATCCATCTCAAAGTGTAAAAGGCTGTCTTTATTAAGTGCAGAGTTCCTACCCCATAAAATTTTCATCACCTGCTTAGATACAAACTTTATCCGTGCAATCGAAGTCCACTTCCCAGTCATGACTATGAATAAAAATGTGAAAAACGAGTAAAACGTTCTTGTCTGGTTCAATGTAGATTCGAAAATATCAATTAATCAGCTGGATGATAAGCAGTTTCGGTATTGGTCTTGGTTTTGATAAAATACTTATAGTCTTGGTCTTCATCTTGACCTTCCGTGTTTAATACTGATCTTACTCTTTAATCTGAGACTTACGTTTTTTAAATAATTCATTTAAGCATAAATTTTTCTGTTATTATAAATATTATTAAAGACGTATAAATTAAAAATTATAAAGAACATAATTAATAATTTTATCAAAAAGTAGTCAATCCTAAGACTGGTTGGACACGGACTTCCACTCTTTCCTATCCTGAGCTAAACTTCGCATTTCCCCAAAACTAGAACAAGCCACATCCTTAACTATTTGCGAATAGTAATCTTATCTAGGTCTACCTCGACCCCTCTTAACTCCTGTTTCTGCCACTAATATGTCTCTGATTAGACCTTCATGCCTGAGAAGGTGTCCTGGTAATCTGTCTCGTCTATTTATCATTGACTTCCACAATCCTCTGCTCTCCTATTCATTCTAATACTTCTTCATTCCTAACCTTCTCTGCCCCTGTATCCTCATCATTCGCCTGTAACACCACATTTTGAACGCTTCTAAACTTTTCCTTTTTCGGCGTGCCACGTTTCGCACCCGTGCAGCGCCTCGTTCCGAACATACACCTTTAATAATCCTTTTCGAATTTTTAAATTAACCGTTCGCGAGCATAGAAATGACTTATTTTTATTGAAGACAACTAGACCCTGTGCTATCCTATGCTTTATATTTCTAGTACTCCTTCCGTCATGACTTATCTGACTTCCTGGATACCTAAAATCAGCCACTTCTTCCAATTTTTGACTCCTATCTATATACGCTCTTTCCCTACTTTTTCTTCCCTTGCATTCCAGTATTCTTGTTTAACTTTTATTTATTTTCATACAATACTGTATTGTTAATAACGCTTCCATTTTATTTAAAGCTATCTCTAACTCCTCCTTGCTAGATGCTAATTGATCTTTAGTTTTGGTCTTAATCTTGTTAATATAAAGTCAGTCTTGATCTTGCATTTGGAAAACCAATCTTCTTTCAATAGCTTCCTAAAACTGTGTTCACAATAACGTAAAGTATCTTATTAACTGATATGCAAAATGTATAAAGTGTAACTAGCATATACAATAAACTGTTCACATCGAATCTTCAGATTATGCAAAAATGGGCATAGGATCGTTTAAAGCCGGATTAGTAAGACCATTTAATTAATCGTTATAATCTTAACTGAACGGGCATGAATCACCAGTCTAGGTAAATAAAATACGCAAGATAAATGCTATTTGCTCACGTCCCTTGAGTATGATAATTGTGGTGGGTTAGCACGCACACCGGCAAAAACTCTGTGGTGCCATAAATCCAAATTTCAACTGTATTCCCTAATGGACTACCACCGCATGATGAAATGCGCATTCTTAATATCTTATGGTAGATCCTACAACACTACATTTCGAACTAGTTTTGCTTATAAATCTTATTCCTTGAAATGTTTTTTATAATTTTGGTGTTTCTAGGACAAATATTTGCAGGGAAGCAAAGTAGATACTTGTTTTTATTATCTACTAATATATAT
>NW_020439473.1:1128-20166 GCF_000699045.2 Agrilus planipennis | reverse complement strand
AAGTACTTTTAAATACATTGTGCATTTAATATAGATCAATATGGCCCTTTACAGCATGTAATTTAAATGAATATTTTCGAAGATATTAAAGATTTAAAATGCAGGGACATAGCGGTTGCGGCGGTACCGCCCAGTTTGTATTGTCTAATGTGATTGTTGTATATGTTCTAGGAAGAAAGTCGAACATTAAGAACGTGTTGTGACCGTTCAACAATTGACAAAACGCGTTCCAACTGTTTAACAGTTTCCAGAGCGCGTTGCGAGCGTTTAAAAACAGCCAAAACGCGTTCTGTGCGTCCGAAGGCAGCCAGAACGCGATGTGGCCGTTTTTTCCGGCCACTGAGCGTTTTCGGTCTTCGGGCCTAACATATATAAAAGAAAGTCGTTTCAGTTACACCATTTATAACTCAATAACGGCTGAACCGATTTGGCTGAAAATTGGTGGGGAGGTAGCTTACAACCGGAAGAAGGACATAGGATACTTTTTATCACGTTTCACGAGAAAAACGTGGTATATGTAAACGCAACTGACATGGAATGACAAAACGCGAATGACAGCAAAACGAAAAATTTATAAATCAAGTCATCAGTCTAGCAGTTCATTTGTTAAAAATGGTATAACAAAACGCAACTGACAGCTAAACGTAATGTTGTCTAGGTTAAGTGTGGTGTTTTATTTGTAGTCAGATTCACCTGAAACTTGGCTTTAATGCTTTTTCATATAGAATTAACGATATACATACCTATTTCAACATTTTACAAAATTCTACCTCTTTAGGAATCTGAAAGGAGTTTGCAAAGATTGCATGTTTGTTTTTGGTCCGATTTACTTGAAACTGCTTAAAAAATTAAAAAATTCAATCTCTGTTGGGGGGGTTGAGTGGTGAAGTGGAGTTGCAATGTTTAAATGGAACATATATTATTTGTGGTCAGATTTACTTGCAACTTGGTCTTAATGGTCTCTCATTTAATTTCTGAAAGACTTATCTCGACATTTTAAAAAATTCAATCTTTAAAGAGGGAAGGGGTAAAAAAGTGTTGCAATTTTTGTTTGGGACATTCTTCATTTGTGGTTGAATTTACTTGAAACTTGGTATATATGCTGTTTCATATTATTAATCAAATGAAAAGAGGTTACAACGGTTCCATGGGGTATATTTTATTTGTACTCGGATTTACTCGAAGATTGCTCATTGTTGAAATTAAGCAAATGCAAGTTTTGGGAATTTTTAAAAATCAACCCTTAAGGATGAAATGTTGTTGCTACGTTTGTATTTAAAATCTAAGATGGCGACATTGCATAAAATTAAAACGTTGTAAGGGTGAATTGGGAGTTAAAAGGTTTTATGAAGAAACAATACTAATTTCTGCCAGCGAAGCCGCGGGGAAAAGCTAGTTATTTATACATAATCTTCCATTATGTTAACTAATTTATTTGCAGGTTATTTATCTTAATGCAAATTGCAATTGCGATATACGGTGCGTGAGTAACTAATTAGAATCGAGGAAATTTACCAATTTCAATACTTACCTACAGATGCCCCACAATAGCCCATTAGATTATTATTATTATCATAAGTTAATTGAACTGCAACATTTCGTTTGTGTTCGAATTCCAATTGAGCGGTTTGGTATATAGCTATAATTTTAATTTAAGGGAATTTTTAATGCGAGACTTCAAGGTTGCGCTAATGAGTATTCAGACTGGGTATTAAGAAATTGGAACTAACAATATAAAACTACTTTTCTGTTGACCATTGAATTGTACAAATACCCAGAACGCAAAATGTTAAATTGCATTTTATTTTATTTTTTTAGCCTTTTGAAGATTAGATTATGGTCAGTAGGTCGCTTTGATTTGAGATACTTTTTCCATTTCGCTTTGTGTTTATGGAACTTTTTAATTTACCCATCACATTTTCTGGGTACCTACATAAAACGTTTTTAGAACACAATGCGAAGAAATGTTGAAATTCATGGTAAGTTCCAGGTAAAAATTTCGGTGGGCGGCTGATTTCAGTAGTTGCGGACAATACATATACGAAGGATCTAAGAAAAAATGTGGTGATTGTCGTTAAAAGTTGACGGCGACGTGGCAAGGAATTGATACTTCTTTAATACTCTTTTGATGATAAAATAAAATCACATACATATTTCTTCAAGTGGTTCTTACTTAAAGTAATATTACTGAGAGGTTTGGACTAATTACGTATAACGAGACGTATATCGTACACACGTAACATCCAAATAGAGGCAATGTAGAGGGGATATTTGACGTAACTGAAGTATGGCATGCTAATGAGATCTAATAAGATCGAAATCGCAATCCGCGTTTAGTATTTTCGACCAAGAATTTTAGCATTCGTATATCCTTCACACCTTCTTGGGCAAATAATCTGGAAAGTACATTACGCAACGTACAAAGTTAGTTATGACTTACATTAACCTTACTTGACTACGCCTAATGCTGCCATAAGAATTGAAGGAATTATAACCTATAGTTTTCACACGCAATTTACATCGTATTTTCTCTAATACAAGTGAATTCAATGTGCTGCAATGACACAGAATGTGTGGAAATGTCTGGCAGGTATCGTTGATTCCTTAGTTATGGGAACTCTGATGCACTATCAAGAACCAATCAAGGTTAGTATTAGCAAATATTGAATTCCGTTTTATAAAACTTGACAGTGAGACAGTGGCTTTCATATATAGGCTTCAATTTTACCGGTTTGTTAACTTTCTATAGTTGCTCCAAAGTTGAGAACTCTGTATACACACATTACGATGAAGTAGAGATTCAGAACTTCGAAAACTGTATCAAACTTTACCAAAATTTATTTCAACACTAAAGAAAATACTCAAAGCAGTGTCTGTCATAACCACAGCATATCAAAATTAAAGTTTGCAGTTTCACTCAGGTGAAATTTATAAATTAATGCAAAATGTACAGAACTCAACAATGAATGTTATTATGTTTCATTATATATACGCTCACGATTTATCACTGCAGTGTCGCGAGAAATGGTCACAATCCGTAATAAAGTGCAATGAAACCCTATAACCCTAGTAAGTTTACACTCTTATAAATAACATATAACACTTTTTGTAGCTTATTAGGATTACATCTATTGCCAGTAGAATTCACAATTCCGTATTCTAGGATATATTTAGACAGGCCACGAAATACTAAATTTCTTAAAAATAGTACAGGGATGTTTGTAAATTCAATAATAAAAAAACAAGTCAGAAAAAAATTTTTTTTGTTAATCTTTAGTTTTGAAAAATTAAGTGCCAAAAATGATGTTGTCCAAATGTTGGCTCTCGCGTTGCTGGCATTCCTCCAACCGAAAACGGAAATTAGCCACCACGCGCCTAGAGATCTCTCGGCGGCCATTTCGGTGTTAATATTGTGCTTAAATTGCAGTAAAGATCGTGGTTTGTTTGCATACACCTTCTCTCTAAAAAATAATAAGGAAGTATTCGTCCTCGTTGGTCTTCAGACAAAGAAGACCCAATGATGCCTTCACCAGACATGGCAGCCCGCGCAATAACTTTTAGACTATGTAGTGGTTGTTCATGTTTATGTCTTGGATTTTCTTTGGCCCAGGAGCGACAGTTCTGTTTGTTTACGTGACCATTTAAGTGAAAGTTCGCTTCGTCACTAAACAAAATGTTTTCAAACGTTGGAAAGCGTTGAAGCATTTTATTTGCAAAATTCAATCTGAGACGATAATCAGTAACGTTGATATTTGAAATAACTGGATTTTGTAGGATGTAAGATGTAAATCTTGATTCAGAATCTTCTGTAATGACGATTTTCTAATGTCAAGTTCTTGATTGCGTTTACGAACTGATTGAGACGGATTTTCACGCACTGACACTCTCGTTTCTTCAATCGTTTGTTGTGTTCGAACAAAGCACGGACTACCTGGATTGTAAATTCTTGCAGTCAAACCAGTATTCTTGAACATTCGAATTCATTTTCTGATGGTATTGTCTTCTGGTACATTCCGTATTTTGAATTTTGCCCGATATAATCGTTGAGCTATGATCATCGGATCACCATTGCGATAATAGGCGCGTACGAAAAAAGCACGATGGTCTCCAGAGTTCAATTCCATGGTTATTAAATCTCCAAAAAGTAGTAAAACAATCCATTCCTACCGCACTCTTCCGAACGGCGCCGTTACACGGACAGTGCAGATACATATACCCCGTACACTTTCTGGACATCCTGGAGTGTTACACTTGAAACAAGATTCTTTAACCAAGCCTTAAACCACTGGAAAAAGTTCGATAGTTAGATGTCACAGAAAGGCGTGTATCCCTTCTTAGTTCACCAACACCGAGATTGTGTCGTCATTTTCGGCATACGTATACATATAGCTCCAACACGGACTGGCTAGATGACCAAGTCATGGCTTAGAGGTTTAGACCATTGCTTAGCATTCGGGAAGACGCCGGTTCGATTCCCAGTCCGTCTGCCTTGGTCCAAGTTTTTCTGTGGTTTCATTGGATCACTTCGGCAAATGCTGGGGCAGTACTTTCTGCCCGCCCACCAGCTTTAGTGACTGGTGGGAATAGGAATGAATATTTTTTGTTTAGAAGCCAGGTGGTATAGTTTATTATGGAACTATCCATACTAACTCGGTCGATCCTGCGTTAGTCTAACCTAATTCATTATAATATTAAGATAACATTGAATCTTAGATCACATACAACATTGAAAGATCACTCGGAACAAGTTTACATTAATATAATAGAGGTATAGTAGAGATTAAGAGATTAATGATTGCAACAAACAGAATAAATCTAAAGGTGTTTAGTGCCTCTATATTCTTCCGTTCGTCCGAGTAAATTGACTACCAGCAGTATTTATTATTAAGGTATAAATTCAGTGGTATCGAAATTGAGAATAATATCTGAACGAATTTCTGTAAGCTGTGAATGCAAGTCATCGTCTGTTCACATCAAAAACCGTATTCTGCTGATAAGCAATACCTAAGGATAGCGATATTCCCACTGGCTATTCCTTCATCGATCGTTCCGATTTTACTGGTTTTGTGTCACGTTAAAATTTGGGTACGAAGAGAGAGCCTACACTATTATAACACACTTCCGGTTATACTTCGTTATTTTAAATGGAATACTCTGTATATTATATTGTAAGGGGCTTACATTCAAATAGTAATAAAAGAGAGACATCCTCTAACATCTGTATAAATAGAGAGGATAATACACTAATTTAATAAAGTACCAGCAGTATTCGTTACTTGTAATTAGCCGAGAAAGATAAGGGTATTTTTCTCTTCCATGTGGTAGATATACGGGTTAGTTGATTTATTGTTCTAGTAATAAATAATAAAATAAGGGATTTACAATTTTGACTTTATAATCCAAAACCGGCAAAACTAAACTGAAGCGACTATAAACTAAACAGAACCCTGCTTTGTTTCAACATCCAATGGACAATGGTCACAAAGTGACACGTACCAATGTTTCGTATACACATCATCATCATCATAAGGTTGTCAGTCCTAAGACTGGTTGGTTCTCCACTCCACTCTTTACTATCCTACGCTAATCTTCGCATTTCCCTAAAACAAGAACAACCCACTTCCTTAACTATATGCGAACAATAATCTAATCTAGGTCTACCTCTACTCCTCCTAACTCCTGTTTCTACCTCTACCTCGTATGTCTCTGACTAGACCTTATTCATGTCTGAGAAGGAGTCCTACCAACATACGTCGCCTATTTTTGATTGACTTCCAAGAAGTCCTCTGTTCTCCTATTCTTTCTAATACTTCTTCATTTCTAACCTTCTCTAGCCACAGTATCTTCATAATTCGCCGGTAACACCTCATTTCGAACGCTTCTAACCTTTTCTTTTCCACCGCGCCCACCGTCCATGTTTCGTACTCGAACAGCTTCGCGCTGCAAACGTAAACTTTTAACAATCTTTTTCGATTTTCGAGATTAATCGTTTGAGAACATAGAAGTAAATTCTTTTTATACACGTGTGTTAAAAAGTGCTTACGTCTAATATGTAACCATTATTTTTTCATCGTTATCACCTTTACACTTTTCGTTTTTTATTCTACTCGAAATAAGTTTTCAGTTTCAGCAACAACTGTCAACACTGAGTGACATTAATGACCTTATGGTTTAAATTTCGATGTTATTCTCTTTTGCATATAGGCCGCACATAATTTACGTGTTATACACCCTCATACAAGATTTGCTGATAAAATGGAAAAAAAGAAATATGGGCGATTTCACACTTACACCTGTTTTTCATTAAAGAGTAGGTAGCATTTGTTTGTCGAATATTTTTCATCCGATTTACCGCTTTCACATGAGGGTACTGACCTAGTTTCATTTTCATACGGCTGACGTTGCGGGAATTAAGCCAAAAAATTCATAGCACTGACAAATTAATTGCATTTTGACATTATGAATTGAGTCAAGGTTTTAACACCTCTTTTTGTAGATCGTCTACAGATTTTATAATACAGTCATACGTTTTCCTATATCTACCTTGAATGTCCCACTTTCAACAATAGGTTGAGTGCCAGACGACACGGTTAATTTGAAAACTACAATTAAATTACTTATACTGTAATAAAGCAGGAGGTTAACAACGTTTATTTGTGTTTTTAGCTGGTGTTGTGTTTATGTAAACTGAAAACCATTTGTCAAACACACACACATTCTTGAATACAACTTGAAATATTTCGCGTTTGTTGAAAATAAAATCGTAAGTACACCTAAAGGATACGTTTTTCAAAAATCGGAAAATACTCTTTAAAATTAGTGCAATAAAACAAAAAATGAATAAGAAGTGCAATTCTTTTTAGTAAATTTAGAATGCTTAACGAATAAACAAAATAAATAAAAGTAGGCAAAATCTAGAACTCAATAGTACCGAATTTTTGCTTGTATGTTTACGTTTATCTAATTTTTTTGTTGCATAAGACGAAAAATTAGAAGAAGTGGCTGATTTTAGATACCTATGAGGTCAGATAAATGAGGATGGAAGGAGTAGTAGGGATATAAAGCAGAGGATAGCGCAGGGTCGTGTCGCCTTTAATAAAAAGAAGTCACTTCTATGCTCGCGAACGGTTAATTTAGAAATTCGAAAAAGGTTGTTAAAGGTGTATGTTTGGAGCACGGCGTTGTACGGGTGCGAAACATGGACAGTGGGAGCGGCGGAAAAGAAAAGGTTAGAAGCGTTCGAAATGTGGTGTTATAGGCGGATGATGAGGATATCGTGGGTAGAAAAGGTTAGAAATGAAGAGGTATTGGAAAGAATAGGAGAACAGAGGACTCTATGGAAGTCAATAAAAAATAGGCGAGATAGGTTGGTAGGACACCTTCTCAGGCATGAAGGTCTAGTCAGAGACATATTAGAGGCAGAAACAGGAGTTAGGAGGGGTAGAGGTAGACCTAGATTAGATTACTCTTCGCAAATAGTTAAGGATGTGGGCTGTTCTAGTTTTAGGGAAATGCGAAGATTAGCTCAGGATAGGAAAGAGTGGAGGTACGTGTCCAACCAGTCTAAAGACTGATGACCTTATGATGATGATGATGCACAAGTACAATTTTTTTTCAACCCTACTGACAATAAATGAGCATATGTATTTTAAATTGCAACTCGGCGAGATGCAATTTAAAATACATATGCACAAAATTAAGACCACATCAGCTTTAAACGCACTTTCGATTATCTTTGCTCACTATTCATTTCTGATAGAGTCATAGTGCGAGGGACATATTTAAGGTCACCAATTGGTTTTACATTCGGAAGTACACCACACTTATTTAAAATATTTCCAACATAATGAGGACCATATTTCATGTTTTTGTTTCTGCAATAATGTTTGTGACTTTCAACTCTTTTTATCATCCCTTTTGCTCTAATTCACATGCCCACCCTTAGGCATACTGAGGTCTCCATTTCGAGCAAATCTCAATGATTTAACTTAAAAAATTGGGCACATTCACCTTATGTATCAACCCCTATTTCTTGTGAGCTATGATTCTAGCAGTCGTAATTTTATTTAGGCTTATCTTTTGATTGAACATTTTAAATAATAGTAAAAAAAGGTAAACAAAAGGTGGTGCTTCACTATTGTTTTAGGAAGACTGACATGTTCGACTATTATGCAATTATCTGATACAATAATACTCCTTCATAGTGGCAAAACAGTCGAAACATGTCATAATTATATTTAACTATAAATAGTGAAATGACAACAAGTGTTTCAATCTGTTACGGTTGTGATTCTAGGTCAGTAAATTCCACATGTGAATATTGTGTAAAACCAACCTTATTTTTGTGAACACATTAAATTTCCAAATAAACATTAACAGGATTAATTAAAAGACTGAAGCCAACTTGAGATAATATCAAAAACGCGAGGGTCGATAATACAGGGTTATACACGGGATTTCATTTGGGTAGCAAAATTAATCGCCATGTCCTGCCGGCATTTAAATCAAAATTTAACACAATACGCCTGTCCATGGTGAGCATGTTGGAGATTGATAAGCTGACATAAGCCGTCCTATAAATTTTAATTATGAATCATAATTAGAAAATTCAAACAGTTCCGCTGGATCGTTATTTGACTTATTACGACCACTTCATTATTAAACGTATTTTTCATAATGTACTCTCAGGACGTATTTGTCATCAATAGCATCAACATTAGGATGCGCGAGACCCATTATCACATTTATATTGTACATTCGGAAGAATTTGTCTCGGCTGCTAATCTTTTAATTCTAACCACATGCAAACCTGAAAAGACGACGTCCATTTAAAAAGTTGGAATTCTGTCACTGCGCCTCCCAAAGCTAAAGTGCAATTATTCCAAATTACCTCTGTGCTAACTATTTCTATTCATTAATAAAATTCGTTTAGATTACCAACTGAGCAAATGCTCGTTCATTTCTTCTAACTACCCAATGTTTGTTGAGCATTACGTCTCGCTTGCAGTCACAAGATGTTCGATTAGTAGAAGCATTTATTAAAACAAAAGTTATAAATTTATAAAGAACTATCACAAACAAAAATACCTTAAAACCATAAGCGCTTATAAAATTATAGAACACAAAAAACAAAATTATACTCTTCATCTGATTACTCTCTTTTTTAGTCTCCTTCACCAATTATCCAAATTTCGTTTTTCTTCTTAAGGTGCAGTCCGGCGAGCTTCCTTCCAATTTTAATATCCATTTTATGTACTTTTTATATCTCCATTCTATTATATCTCTTATTCTCCCAGATTTCCACCCTTAAGAATATAACACTTACTACTGTGTTGAATAGAATCATCTTTCTTTTCCAATATTTTAAGATAATTTTTGTCCATATTTTTTCCATTATTCCACATTTTATGTGTGCCTCGTCCTTATTATTTTCTTCAAATGTTCCCAAAATCCATTACTTTAGTCTTCTCTCTATTTACTTCTAAACCTTTCTTCGCTAAATACACTTATAGTAATCTTACTGTTCCTCTTAAAGCATCATAACTTGTCGCTATCAAAACAATGTCATCTGCATAAGATATTGCAATCGGTGTCCATCAAAGTAATTCTTTAATAGTTCTTTACTTCTTCCTTGTTTTCTCTCTTGAAAATCGACGCTATCGCTCCTCATCAGTATAGGCATGGTAAATCATTGTCCTCCTATATCATTCTCATTGCGTCTGGCTTTTTCCCCTACTAATCCCTTGTAAGTGATTCCTTCGGAATTTTATCTTGTCTTCTTTTGTGGAAATGCCTCAATTCCTTCTACTACTTCTTCTATTTCTATTTTCTCTTACTCCTCCATCTCGTTACTTTCCTCCATAACGTACTGTGGCGATCCGTCTCTCTCGCGCCCGTTCGCGCCACACACCCCACAGATCTTGAGGTCTCCAGTTGCCCTAAGGCAGAGAGAACGTCGTTAGCCTTACTGATGAGTCCAGGCGTGCTCTCTTTTCAGTAGACAACGGGATTTCTACAATACCACTGCTTTTTCCATTCCTTCCTTCGAAATTTTATTTAAAGTGCTCATGTCACTACTTACCATTTACATTTTCACTTATAGCCTCCCGCTATAAGATGCTCAATTATTTTGACGAATTATAATGATAAAGCACGTTCCGTTTCTCTAAAAATAATAAAGTTATTTGGGATCCCGGTGTATCCAAAGAATGTCCTGATAAATTATGTTAGCTATTATATTAATCTAATAGGTTAGCGAAAAATCACAGAAAATTCCTACGATGTAAGTACCATTTGTAAACCTATATTTTTAATTTTTTAATCTTAGTAGGATTGATCAAGTGTCTAATAAAAATTGAAGATAAATTTTTACTAATTGGTATATTTTTAGTCAATCAAATCACGTCCATATTAACGGTGAGTCCAACCGATGAAGAGCGAGTTCAGAGAAAGAAACAACTTCAATCAATATAAAGACATATGAAGGGCTACTTTTCAATACACTACAATAGAAAAGGGATAATAGATAGCTAAAATGACGTAAGAGCGATCGATTTAACTTCTTAAAGACTAGAATCCTATAAAATTTCATCTGACTTGAAGGATATAATCAAATGGAAACACCAAAAAAGAGGTTATTTTTTGCCTTGTAGATAAAATCGGTATAACTGGGAAAACGTATAGTACAACGTTCTGGAACTAACTAACGATTAAGACGTTTAATTAGAAGATGGGAGGGTTGCTTAAGTTTTCTTGTTATATCTAGGATACTTTCGTTTAATTGGATAGAAAGATCGCCTATTATGGTGTATTCGAGTAGGAAGTAAACAATTGCAAAGGGAATAGAAAATGTAAGTGCTGTGTAACTTACATACAATACAGCTAGAATAACGACTAAGGTCGACGCTGAAGGTACTTAAAAAACTGTATTGCTTAAGAATAATAAGATATATAGAAATAAAATTACATAATAAAAAAATATTTTTCAAAATATAAATCTTATTAATCAATACAATATAATAATGTACTAAAAAGGAAAAAATAAGTATAAATAAAGGATTGGGCACTCATTAGATTTTAAAATTATAAAATAGCGACAGTGAAACGAAGCGAAATATTGTGTAAGTTTTCTGCATAATTTCGCTTCTAATGAGTGACCAAGCTTTTATT
Source organism: Agrilus planipennis (assembly GCF_000699045.2). Taxonomy (NCBI): domain Eukaryota; kingdom Metazoa; phylum Arthropoda; class Insecta; order Coleoptera; family Buprestidae; genus Agrilus; species Agrilus planipennis. The sequence continues at coordinate 8,997 of NW_020439473.1, read as the reverse complement.
TATACTTATTTTTTCTTTTTTAGTATACTATTATTTTCTATTGTTAAATGAATGTTTTTTTAAAAATACTTTTTTATTATGTAAATTTATTTTCTTTTTAGTCTTTTGAAATTTTGTAATCAATATTATATCTAGCATTAGACAAAATTTATAAATCGCCATTTTGCGACGTCCTCCATATTGGTTTTACAATAACCTCACAATCAATACTTATTGTGTTTCGTTTATCTATCCCTTTTATTTGATACCCAATCTTAGAGGCTACTCTGAAAATTATAAATCGTCATTTTGTCACATCCGCCATGTTGGATAAAAATGGTGGCATTTAAATAATCATGCATTGTCACGTGAACCAAACATGTATGCCAAATTTTAGCCCGATAGCTTCAGTGGTAATGATTTTAATGATGTTTACCATCTCAACAAATCGCCTTATTGCACAAAAATTAAGTATCTGACAACCACATGCAGGTGTGATATACTGGAAGCCATGTACATCGAAGAAAAGCATTTTGATATTTACTTTCAAAATATATGATATAATTATTAATAGAAATATCGGTATTTAAGTTTCTGTTCACACTCAATAAATAACGAACACAAACTGAAAAATTTTATCAAAATAAACAGGCCTTACGATAAATAACTGTAAGTACTTAAATAAATGTCAACGTCTTGGTTTAGCGATGATTCAATAATTTAGTAATTCAAAGCAGTTGAACACCAACAACTTTAAATTGAATCTAACACGAGATTGAACTGACTTGATTTGTAAACACTGAATTAATTTAATTGCCAATTTAGAAATTAGAGGACAGACCAAGGCAAAATCATAAGGGCATTTTAAATTCGCCCATATATGTGTACGAGTATATGAAAACACACAAGGGCCACAATTGACTACAAAATTCCACAAATTAAAAATAATGCGCTCAAGTATGAGTAGAATTTGCGCTCTGATTTTGATCCATTTTATTCATCATCATAAGGTCGTCAGTCCTAAGATTGGTTGGACACCTACCTCCACTCCTTCCTATCCTGAGCTAAACTTCGCATTTCCCTAAAACTAGAACAACCCACATCCTCAACTATTTGCGAACAGTAATCTAATCTAGGTCTACCTCTACCCCTTCTAACTCCTGCTTCTTCCTTTAATATGTCTCTAACTAGACCTTCATGCCTGAGAAGGTGTCCTACCGACCTATCTCGCCTATTTTTTATTGACTTCCATAGAGTCCTCTGTTCTCCTAGTCTTTCTAATACCTCTTCATTTCTAACCTTTTCTACCCACGTTATCCTCATTATTCGCCTATAACACCACATTTCGAAGGCTTCCAACCTTTTCTTTTCCGCAGCGCACACTGTCCATGTTTCGCATCCGTACAACGCCGTTCTGCAAGCATACACCTTTAACAACCTTTTTCGAATTTCTAAATTAACCGTTCGCGAGCATAGAAGTGACATCTTTTTATTAAAGGCGACACGATCCTGCACTATCCTCTGCTTTATATCCCCACTACTCCTTCCGTCCTGACTTATCTGACTTCCTAGATATCTTAAATCAGCCACTTCTTCTAATTTTTCGTCTCCTACTTTTATATTCGCTCTTTCCTTACTTTTTCTTCCCTTGCATACGAGTATTTTAGTTTTACTTTTATTAATTTTCATACATTACTGATCTGTCAGTAGCGATTTTATTTAGGATTTCATAAAACTCTGTGTCAAGGCAGCAGAAAGAGGTAATCCGTATTTTGTCAATGTTGTCTGCGAGACGCTAATGGTTTTCAATAAGATCGAAATCGCCATCCACGTCCGGCAGTTTCAACAGAATACTGACCACTTTTCGTTGTTCGATTCTAGTAACGTGTCTATTGCGTAGAGTGAGCTACACCACGGATTCAGTTGAGTAAGTAAATATCCATCTATGTAAATAGATCTTGTTGAACATGTTCTACTAAATGTAGCATTGTACTACAGATGGCGTTTACCGCGCCGTTTGTAAGATTTCACTATCACATGAATTTTCATTTTGAACTCATAAGACCATTATTACCCAAAAACTCTAAACTGCAATAATTGTTTCCTAGCCGCTATTAACTTTAAAAAAATATAAGAAGATATGTCGGTATGACGTTACCTTTAACAATCCTGACGCTTTGGTTTTCAATATTTCAAAAACTATCCTCTGCAGAAGATTGCGGTTTGAAGATTTGCTGTTGTTTTTTTAGTGGATATATCTTCTCTTAAATAACTTAATATACTACCACTTTAATGAGGATTGTAAATGTGCACTTCCGTGTAGATATATCTACAGGAATTTCTAGGTCATTTTAGATGCATCGTACATGTTTACAATAACAATAAGTATGTATGCATCATAGAACAACATTACACGGTAATTTAAATCTCTCCAGAGTAACAGTATTGGATTGGAGAAAAATCTTGTAGGTTTAAACTGGCTTAAAAATGACGTTAAGTATTCAAAAATTTATTGTAGTTTGTACACGGTATACCCTTACCTTTGACAAACAAGTTCACCGATCATATTGTAACCACCCGTGTTACAAAATTTTAATTAATTCCCTATTGTTTATTGATTTTACCAGCCGTTTATAGATGTAGACTTTTTTTTGATATAGACATCCATATATTCATTCGCTTTTAATTAATATTTTATTAAGTCAATTTATTCCACATTGTTTAGTAACTGATGTCTCTTTATTCATCATCATAAGGTCGTCAGTCCTAAGACTGGTTGGACACGCACCTCCACTCTTTATTAGGTAATTTTTATTTTGATTATCATTACACAATTCAATCTGAAATATTGGCTGGATTAATCAGAATAAGATTACCTAATTTTAAAATAATTTTTTCTCTGCTAATGAGTAAGATAAAGACAAATCACGTCTTAAAATCGAACATTTTCGCGTCAATACTGAAGCGCCAACTAGCTAGTCGTCATTTGGTTTGTATTCGATCACGAACGAGATTTATATCTGTTCACATGTTATAGGAAAGAGAAAGAAATTCTTCAGCTTGGTAACTTAGTCGCTAGGTCGCCTAGTCTTTTGTTTCAATCTCAAACACGTAAGCGTGTAGGAGAAGGGTAAACAGAATTTGCGAAGCAGGATTATCGCAGTGGAAATGACTAGTTTGTGTATAAAAGTCCCACAGAATCCATGAGAAAGGCAGTCTTCTATCTATCAGGCAAGGGACAGAGAGACTGAATACACATATATAGTTTCAATATCTGTATTATTACTTCGAGACTAGTGAGAATTGACTTAGCTCGGTCATAAAGTGCAAGTTCGAGGCAGAATTGACTTGACTTGGGCATGTCATTTATGTCATATTCTTTATAGATTTTTGTATGTTGTTCTGTAATTAATATAGTGTAGGCTAATGTTAATTAAATACTCTCGGTACACATACATTTATTCTTACTCAAACAAAACTGTCATAACCTATTATTAACAATTAAGACGCCTTCCATAACTAGGTATATTCTATATTAAATCGAACTGAACTAGATCACATAATACCTCACGCACATTAAACATAGTTAGAGTCAGTGATGACCAAGAGTCCTTACACCACAGTCTCCTCCCCCCTTATCTTAGAGGTCCGGAAGTGTACTGCTCAGGTGTGGGGAAGACTCGTTTTGAACTGGTACTCCAACTCCTGAAGGTAACTCGGAGAAGCCGATACATTTGGAACATTTCCGTTAGATACCTGACTCGATGTTGAACGTTGGACTATTTGCAGATTTCATTTACTTTCTCTCTGGAATTTCCGAGGAAAAGTCGATACTTGATAATCTTCGGGTACTTGACCTACTAGACGTATTTGGTTCACATGTCGCCTTAGTAGTACTCCCTGTACTTCAACAGTGTAGCGGAGAGCAACATCTTTACTCAAATTCGTCCAAATTTTCATTTAGAGTTAGCTGCTTGATAGTCTCTAACGGCAACCCTGTCACCAACATTGAATTTTATCCTGAAATTCAAATACTCCTTTTCTGATGTTTTCCAGGATTCTAGTTTGAAGGTCAAGTACAAGGAGATCGATTCTTGTTCTTATTTCACGTTTTAAGAAAAGAATAACTGGGCTGTGCTTTGTTGTAACAATTGGAGCTTTTCTATACTGTAGCAAAAATGGATTTACTTTTTGATATATACCGCCACTATAATATTACATTGCTATTAATGATTGTTTTAAAGTGTACACATATCGTTCGGCTTGTCCATTGCTCGATGGTTTAAATGGCGCACATGTTTTATGCTTAATATCATTCATTTGCATAAATCATTGAAACTCATAAGACGAAAACTGCGGAACATTGTCACTTACAAGTACCATTGGTAACTCGAATCTTGCGAAACAGTCTCTGCGACATTCAATTATCTTGGTTGATGTCATCGGATAAACTAACCATTTTGATCCGCTCACAGGGCATACTACGCTACTGTACTTTTGTTGGATGAAGTTTAAACCTAAGACAGTCGGTACAATTCCTTGCCACCTCTTCGATATTGTGATCGATAGTTTTCCAGTATACGAATGACCTGTCTATAACCTTCATTTTGACAATTTCCAGGTGTCCTTGGTGTAACTCTTCCAAGACTTCTTCTTGGTATTTCTTTGGGACGCACACTCTCTGCCCATACATAATGCACCCATCTTCTATTGTATACTAAGCTTCTCTCCGTTGCAAATCCTGTCCGGTTTTTAAGGCTTTTAGAATAGGTCCCAATTCTTCGTCATTCGCTGTTTCACCAATTCTTTTAACGTAATAGGCACTGTTTCAATTTACGACATCTGAAACAAGGTAATGTCTTCTTTTACCTGGACTTCTTCTGACTCTATAAGTAAGCGGGAAAGAAAGTCTGCATTGCTATGCTCTTTTAGTGTTGCAGAATTTTATATCAAAATCGAACGATTTCAGTATCAAGGCATAGTGTAACTTTGTTGTTGCAGTTAGTACTGGCGGCCCTCGTTTTCAACCAAAGATAGCAGCAAGTGGTTTATGATCAGTGATCAAAGAAAATCTCCTACCTTTTAAATGCAAGTACAATTGGTTTACTGCCCACACAATAGTTAAGGCTTTTTTATCAATTTCGGAGTATCTTTGTTCTGTTCCCGTCAGAGTTCTAGATGCGAATGCAATTGGCCTCTCAGTTCCATACGGAAAAATATTGGAAAGATCACCACCTACTCTAACTGGAGTTGCATTTATACCTACTGGATCATAATTAATAAGAATCCGAGGTGAACAGATTTCTCTTTTTATTTGTTCAAATGCTGCCTGAAATTCCCTGAACAGTTTACTCCTTTGTTTGTAAGATTATTTAGCGGATTTGCTAGTGTCGCTAAATTTGGACAGCACTTCCCATAGAAATTTATTAGTCTCAAAAAACTCTTTACTTCTAGTACATCTTTTGGTACCGATGTTCCTAAAATTGCAGAAACTTTTTCATTTGTTTTGTGCAACCCATTTGCACCTATTTCGTTATGAGATAATTTACTCTTCCTTAAGTTTAATTTTAATCCATGTTTACATTTTTTGAAAATTTCTAAAGCTTTAAAACGTAAAATTTCATCAACCCCAGTTATTTTTGCATTGTCCATGAAAACTTTAATACCTTCCATATTACCAACGTATACACAAATGAACTGCAAGTTTCTGAAGCAGTTTTACCTAAAGGCGTTTCGACATGAAATTTTAAAAGAAGAAGTTTATTTTTAACATATTTCCTAATTAATAACACAGGTTGAAAAAGTCAACTGTAACGTTAACGTTTTTGTATGTTCGCGTTTGTTTTGCCTGCTACTGTGGTTCTTTTAGACGATTGTTCACCGCATGGTTTTAAATCATTGGATAATTAGATTAGTATAAAAATTCGCAAATTGTTATTACCTGCACTTTGTGGAGGTGACAGTTTGTAAAGTTAGCTTTTTGTTGTATTAAAAGTAAGAAAATACTTCAAGCATGTTTTCAGATTTATTGTAATAGTTTCTTTTTTAATAAAAAAAATATTATCGGAACAGTTAAAGTAAATTACAGTAAAAATGAGTAAAGTGTTAGTAAATTTCAGGTTATAATAATAACACTCATGCACCGCATTTAGCACAGATAGGATGGCCGTTTTCTACTTGGAAAGCATTCTCTTCGATCAATTTCTTGCATTTAAGACATTTAAAGCATCCCTGATGCCACTTGGCATCAATTGCAAGTATTGCCAGATCCGTAATCGGCTTTTTACATTCCTTGCATTTATCAGAAAAGTTTTCGTGGTAGTCCTTTTCACAAAAAGGGTTTCCATCTCTCTCGAAGAAGTTCTTTCCTGAAAGAGTTTGTCTGCAAATAGAACAGACGAAGCAATCTTCATGCCAAGTGGAATTAAGAGCTTTGATTATTTTGTTCTTGATAGGCAGCTTGCAGGCACTGCATTTCTTTGAATATAGTTTAACATAGCAAGCTTCACAAAATGGATTGCCATCGTGTTGCTGGAATTTTTCATCTTTGATCGGCAGTTTACAATTTTCACAAGTGAAATGCTCCGGGTGATAGCTGTTCCCAAGGGCAATCAAGACTCTACCTTCAATACTAGCATCGCAATTCGCGCATTTCGTCTGTATTCCTTCCATGCCTTTTCGCAGTTGGTTTAGTTGCCTTTCTGTGAAAATTTTGTTTAACGTTTTAAAATTGAGTTTACGTTTGACACTTTTTGTAACAGATCGAATTGATGACTATTTGTCAAAGTGTTGAGCGAAGAATTAATCGTTCAAATAGAAGCACGTCTCTTACCTGTAGGTTATGAATGAATAGTTACTTTTCTTTGCTTATTAAAATGTAACAGCTTCGAATTTTGACAGTTGTTTGCTCCGAAATGATATTGTGATTATCATAAGTTTTTTTTTCAATTGCTTGTTTATTTGCTACCAACGAGAACCAACTTGATCGTTACTAAAATTATCTCCTGGATACAACTTTTAATCTAAAAACGAAGACACCATAGACTGTATAATAATACTACCAATTAGATTGCGATTAAAAGGGTCTTTGTTCTTAACTTTGTTTCCCTTTTTTCAATAAATCAACTGATTTTTTTGCATTGAACCAATTATTTAAACGCGTTGAAAATAGCTGCTTGCTTGAGGATGACACTTTGACGAAATACGTGCAGGTTTTCTAACTTAATTTGTGGAATAATTTTTAATATGGCGATTTCTTGGAATATATTTGCATGTTTTTGAACTGATTGAGAAGCGGAATAGAAAATTAATAACTAAAAGGTCAAGTAGGTAACTAACCTTCATGTGAAAATAACTTTCTTAACGCACAGTAAAAATAATCGCTTACAATAATATAGAATGAAGTAAACAGAATTATGAAATTTAGATAGTGATATTTTAGTAAAGTTACAATAAAATTAATTAGGCAGCTGCATCACATTAAAAATAATAAGAAATTAGGCTAATTGCAATTTCTTTTTGCTGTAAACCTAATACAAATATAGGTAATTTAATTTCTAAGTATTACAACTTAACACTAATAGAATCCATTATGTTTCAGGTTTATATTCTCCGATATTTGTAGGTTTCTACTTCACGCCAAAGAAAAACAGAAGATTAACCGTACAATTACACATCTTCTTTAGTGTCATCACAAAAATTAATTCTAACGGGAACAACAAGTACAGAAAATATACTTCTGTTTAATATTCAATTTGTCCACCATATCTTAATTGGTTAAACTATATTTTTAGAGATTTTTTTTATCTATTATTTTATTGTTTTTTTAAACAATTAAATGTTTAAACCGCTATAACTCCGTTAAAAATTTTCCAAATGCGTTACTTTTTG
>NW_020439473.1:0-1100 GCF_000699045.2 Agrilus planipennis | reverse complement strand
TCTCTGAAAAGATAGTTTAACCGATTAAGATAAGTTACGAATAGATTAAATTATCAATTTTAAATTTTTAATAATTATCTTGAATTTTTTAAAAATTTTAAGGCCTCTTTGCTAATGGGCGTGCAGAACTTTTGTTCTATTAGAGATACTTTTTTTTTGCAAATTGACATTGTGAAAAACTTTTATAAAGACTTTTTTTCCATATTTCGCGAGATAATTGAATTTGCAATTGCTTTTGCGGACTTTCTCCCCCCCTACGCCGGGCAAATAATTTTCACTTACATATTCGTGTTACTCACGAAATTTCCGATAAAATGACCCGTGTCTCAATTATTTTATTCATTATAAGGTACTCTTCAGTCATTTCCCTCATTTGACTGGACTATTAGTTGGAGTGTCACAAGACTCTCACAAGGGTCCGCTCTGTATTAATGATATTGACTCCTGTTTATTTTTGATCACATCAAAATAAGATACGCTTAAGAAATTCTTTATAAAAGCTGTTCTATAACGGGACATATCCTCAGAATTCTTAATGCGGATCTTGTACCGAAAACTTTTAAGATTGGCTAAAGTTCATCACGCTGAAACTTTCTTTCGGAATAACTTCTAATTATTATATTATGAAACAATAGTAATAATCTAAATAAAGAATTGCCTTTTTATGTTTTCAAAATGTTTGTGAAACATAAAAATGCTTTTATTCATTTGGATCTACAGATCGTAAACTGAACAGGTCAATATTAAGGTCTAACCAGAGACATATTAGAGGCAGAAACGGAAGCTAGGGGGGGTAGAGGAAGACATAGATTAGATTACTGTTCGCAATTAGTTGAGGATATGGGTTGTTCTAGTTTTATGGAAATCCGAAGTTTAGCTCAAGATAGGAAAAAGTGGAAATTCGTGTCCAACCAATCTTAGGACTGACGATCTTATGATGATGATGAAGTTGCATTCTTTAATTTACAAATCATAATATTATAGTTGTTGGGGCGCAATTCATGATGCGCCTTTTGAACAACGAAAACATTTGTGTATTTCGCAGTGTTAAGTTTATCATAACGTGAGTTAATGTTTTCTGCCGCCGAATTTACTTTTTA
>NW_020439472.1:7468-14804 GCF_000699045.2 Agrilus planipennis | reverse complement strand
CAGGAATCGTGGGAATGGGTGGGTGATGGTTCGGGTGAGAAAGATGAGACGGACGAAATGAAGACAGAAGAGAGTGAAAGATTATCTGTGGAATAGTACTGTCTCAGCATTTGCCTAAGTGATCCAAGGAAACCACAGAAAAAGTTGGATCCAGGCAGACGGATCCGAAATGAACCGGCGTCCTCACGAATGCTAAGCAATGGTCTAGACCTCCCTCTAGGCCATGTCGCGGGGTGTGTACTGTATATGTATTGCATACCTATATAGGAACTACCAGAGTTCACCCAAGGTTGAACCAGGTTAGGCATACAATTGATCTACCAAGAATGGGTAGTTTTGTCTGTCCCAGGCCTGGACTGAAGTTGGCTATATTACTTTCGACTAATTAATTTTGGGCCAGTTTTGGGTCAACTTACATTGGCTCGGGACTTATTTTCTATACTTAAATTCAAATAAAATGATATCTAGAATGATGAAATTAAAAGTTTTTAAAAATATATTATTTTCATTTCTTAAAGAGCCTCTAACATTTCCGGTAACATATAAATTGTTAATTCTTAAAGTGAGTGCTTTTGTCTATTTCGGGTTCGGACTTCGCCACAATCGAATAACTACACTCTCCCAATAAATTTTGATACTGGGCTCATCTCGGACTAGCTAGACCTCCACTCCCGATAGGAGGAAGTAGATTATTTGCCGGTTTTCGGACTGATAACGTTGTGATGATAACTCTTAAGCAGTTGTGCTATTACACGTGCTTTAAAAGTTAAGAGCAAAAATTGTAGTTTTGATAAAACTAAAATTTTTAAATTTTGTTTTGTTCATTTCTTTTTATGATCTACTATGACATGATATTATGGTGTAAAAAAAGATATTTTTGGAGTCTGTGGAATCTAGTCCCTTAAAAAATGTTTCCTTAATACGTACTAGTTCTTACCCCTTATCAGTCACGGTGAGCTCGAAACTGTTAGCACCATTACTTCGAGTGGTCGAAATTCACTTTTGAGAACAATTTGTTTAATCACTTTCTTTGTGTTGAAAATTGTTTGAAAAACTAAATTTAAAAGAATTGTTTGCAAGTGGGTATGNATTTTTAAGGGTTGACCGTCAAACCAGGTGATGTTCCTACTAAATTGGATGTATACTCGTAGAATTTCAGATATGATGCACTAACGTTGTAGCACTAAGCACCAAACTTTAATTCGTATAATCCAACAGGAAATGCTTCTCACTTAGTAACAAAAAGTATCACTTAGATTCACCAGGAACCTATACTAATTATTACGAGAAACCCGAGTTGCCTAACAAAACAAATGCCGTAACTTATTTGTACTTTATTAGCAATAAGCGAAAATTAGGACTAACTACAAATGGGTTGGAGCGGTCTTATATAGGTAACCTAATTAGGAGTGAAAGTAGTTACATAGTCAGGACATGACAGTTCACCCTTTTTTCAATAAATTTGCTTTATGTAGGCGCCAAAAACTTAACAGATATAATTTTAGATATAATTAGGCAAATTGTACTGCAGAGAGAGTGTTCTCGATTATTCTTAGGAAAGAGAACGAGCCGTTTAGTAAATAAACGAGCAGGTAAGGTACTTGTTAAAAAATAATTGTTCAAGAGAATGTTTCGTGATAATTGAACAGACACATTCTTCGGTAAGTATATGTACATCGTATACGTACATGGATTTCTGGTAGCATCATGGGTGTTCCGCTAATTAGTACCATTAATTTATTCCATCGGTGACATCGGTCGACTTGGCTGTCTAAGTACATATGTATTCTAGTTCAAATCACCCAGGTCCCGGTACAAATATTTAACGTTTGACAGTGAACCCTCCTCTCCGTCACTTCGAGCATAATCAGTAACTGTCGTTTTGTCGTAGGAAATGTACACGCACACACACACACACATGTGCCCGATGCATGTATTGTGTGTACGCACGTACATTCCGTACGTTTGCGGGTGCTTAGTAGTTGTCACTACTACTAGAAACCGAGGCGAGAAATTTAAGTTGGGAACAAATATTTACACACCTCGGTTAGAGTGTTTACTTAACTAAAACGCACTGTCGTTTCCACCACAATATTTACCCTCAGTTGTACAAATCGTTTCCTTCTTACTAATTTCACGTTCCGTTTTTTTGTCAGCGCTACTTCTGACGCGAGACGTTACGTAGGGTGACGAACAAAACAGCTGAACATTCTAATTGTTAAACGATCGCGTAATAGAGACCTTACGTCTGTTATAACTTTTGCAAGGAATAATCTTCTAATAAATAATAGTATATAAAACAATATAACTGTAGGGATGCATATACAGGGGCAAAATGTTAGTATGCTTAGATTGAATGTGGTGTTACCGGCGAATAATGAGGATACCGTGGATAGAGAAGGTTAAAAATGAAGAGGTACTAGAAAGAATAGATCACAGGACTCTATCGAAGTCAATAAGAAATAGGCGAAAGGTTGGTAGGACAACTTCTCAGGCATAAAGGTCTAGTGAAAGACATATTAGAGGCTGAAACAGGAGTTAAGAGTAAATAATTATGGATGTGGATTATTATAGTTTTGCGGATATGCGAAGATTAGCTCAGGATAGGAAAGAGTGGAGGTGCGTGTCCAACCACGACTGATGACCTCATGGTGATAATGAGTCAAAGTTAAACGATCTGCATGTGTTTAATGCTGAACAAACGTAACTGCGCAATAAAATCCAAGTTGTCCTTATTTGAACATTTCGGGATAGATTTTGGCCATGCACCTACAGTAGAGTGATTGTCATTACAAGTAGCCCTCCTTGGAACAGATTTCTTTTTGTAACTAGTACTTAAATCTGTTTGGAAGAAAAAATAGAGTCACCCCACTCTATAGATTAAACCATTAGATTGAAGCTTTGAGAGAAGTCAAATAAATTGGATAAATTGACCAAAGGACTCTATGGAAGTAAATAAGAAAAAGGCGAGATAGATTAGTAGTAGGGCACCTTCTCAGGCATGAAGGTCTAGTCAGAGAGGAAGCAGAAACAGGAGTTAAAAGGAGTAGATTAGAGATTTAGATTAGATTACTGTGGATGTGGATGTTCTAGTTTTAGTGAAATTGCGAAGATTAGCTCAGAATCGGAAAGAGTGGAGGTGTGCGTCCAACCAGTCTTAAGACTGACAACCTCATGGTGATGATGAGTCAGAGTTAAATAATCTGCATGGGTTTAATGCTGAACAAACCTAACTTATGCGCAATAAAATCCAGGTTGTTCTTATTTGAACATTTCGGGATAGATTTTGGCCATGCACCTACAGTAGAGCAGGTGTCATTATAATTAGCTCTCCTTGGAACAGATTTCTTTTTGTAACTAGTACTTAAATCTGTTTGGAAGAAAAAATAGAGTCACCCCACTCTATAGATTAAACCATTAGATTGAAGCTTTGAGAGAAGTCAAATAAATTGGATAAATTGACCAAAGGACTCTATGGAAGTAAATAAGAAAAAGGCGAGATAGATTAGTAGTAGGGCACCTTCTCAGGCATGAAGGTCTAGTCAGAGAGGAAGCAGAAACAGGAGTTAAAAGGAGTAGATTAGAGATTTAGATTAGATTACTGTGGATGTGGATGTTCTAGTTTTAGTGAAATTGCGAAGATTAGCTCAGAATCGGAAAGAGTGGAGGTGTGCGTCCAACCAGTCTTAAGACTGACAACCTCATGGTGATGATGAGTCAGAGTTAAATAATCTGCATGGGTTTAATGCTGAACAAACCTAACTTATGCGCAATAAAATCCAGGTTGTTCTTATTTGAACATTTCGGGATAGATTTTGGCCATGCACCTACAGTAGAGCAGGTGTCATTATAATTAGCTCTCCTTGGAACAGATTTCTTTTTGTAACTAGTACTTAAATCTGTTTGGAAGAAAAAATAGAGTCACCCCACTCTATAGATTAAACCATTAGATTGAAGCTTTGAGAGAAGTCAAATAAATTGGATAAATTGACCAAAGGACTCTATGGAAGTAAATAAGAAAAAGGCGAGATAGATTAGTAGTAGGGCACCTTCTCAGGCATGAAGGTCTAGTCAGAGAGGAAGCAGAAACAGGAGTTAAAAGGAGTAGATTAGAGATTTAGATTAGATTACTGTGGATGTGGATGTTCTAGTTTTAGTGAAATTGCGAAGATTAGCTCAGAATCGGAAAGAGTGGAGGTGTGCGTCCAACCAGTCTTAAGACTGACAACCTCATGGTGATGATGAGTCAGAGTTAAATAATCTGCATGGGTTTAATGCTGAACAAACCTAACTTATGCGCAATAAAATCCAGGTTGTTCTTATTTGAACATTTCGGGATAGATTTTGGCCATGCACCTACAGTAGAGCAGTTGTCATTATAATTAGCTCTCCTTGGAACAGATTTATTTTTGTAACTAGTACTTAAACCTGTTTGAAAGAAAAAAATAGAGTGACCCCACTCTATAGATTAAACCATTAGATTGAAACATTGAAAGAAGTCAAATAAATTGGATAAATTAACCAGAGGACTCTATGGAAGTCAATAAGAAAAAGGCGAGATAGGTTGGTAGGACACCTCCTCAGGCATGAAAGTCTAGTCAGAGAGGAAGCAGAAAGAAGTTAAATGGAGTAGATTAGAGATCTAGATTATATTACTGTGGATGTTCTAGTTTTAGTGAAATTGCGAAGATTAGCTCAGGATCGGAAAGAGTGGAGGTGTGCGTCCAATCAGTCTTAGAAGCTTAGGAATGACGACCTCATGATGACGGAGAAACGTTGCGAGCAAACAATTTTACAGAATATCTGCTTTATTATGCCTCGAACCGTCACTGAATGCATTGACCATCATATATCATAACGTTCTGAATACCAATGACTCTGTTTCAAGGTAATGCAAATTGTAGCTATCTATCTCTTTAGTTAATAGCCCCTTCGGGGATTAGCTGACTATTAAGACGTGTAATTACTGAAAGGACGAAATTAACTGACGCGCCTACTTCCGATATCCATGATGTTGTGTAGTTTCATCGGAATTTTCAAGTGAATCCTTAATTGGCATATGTAAAAAAAAACCAATCGTTCAGGTTAGGTTATTATAGTGAGAAAAGTTTCCCTAACTGACATACATACGGGAAGTCCTGTACACCATTGACAATGGTATTCATCCGTCAAATTTGGACGGATTCAACAAATCTCTTAATAATTTTACAGTACCTATGTGCTGCACATTTCAAGCACAATTAATCTGTGAGCAAGAATCTCCATACATAAATAATTTTAACTAGCCATCCTTTGAAGTGAAATACGACCATTTCAATTCCAAGCTACAGCTGCTAATTAATTTTATTAGGAACAACGTCCTACACCATTTTACGATAGTTATTAAACATATCCAACAGAAATAGCAACGAAAGAACAAAACCTCAGTCAGAGAGTCAGTGAACTTATTACATATACATGTACATTAGTACATACAAACATTATCTCATTATTATCAATTATTTTAAGTGCTTCTTAGCGCCACAGGTACCTACGAGATTTTTCGAACGTGTCATAAGATGTCGCCGTAAATATTCCGTAAGTACCGTCGAGAGGTGCCACACAAAGCACACCCAGTCTTTTTTTACATACCTATTATACAAGAAGAAAAAGGACAAAAAGGAGCTCGTTAAGTGTTTACGTGGCTGCATTCCGTCGTACTAAGTATTAGCATTGAATACTTCTGGATTGTCATTTCTTAAAATGACATACATGCACATGTACTTACTTACGATTAAAAGCCAAATAATTCCGAGTGGACGCCTCAAAGATGTTGCGTTTGCCGCTTAATAAAGAATTCGAATTTTTGCCTTAAGGATTATCATCAAGCCAAACAGGTAAGTACACAAACTCACATACATACATACATACACACACAACATATAGCGTCCGCATCAGGTACAAGAACAAGTCGTGTACACTCACAGCCAGTCAGAGTAGATAGTTATCGGGATGATGGACGACTTTCGTTTTGACAGATGATCGGTTTGAGCTGGTACAAGACCCCGCATCTACGGGGGGTGCCTGCCTGTTGTACGATGCCTTCGTATACGATATTATAAAGGTATCCTACCAGCGAGAGAGATTTTATTGTTTGTTCTTTTTCTTGCCCATGTGGCGTAGTCTTCTTCGGACTCTGGATATAAGCCTAATCTTTGTCCTGTCGCGTTATAAGCTGTCCGATGTCAGTTTGTATTCAAAGGCAAACGAGGAGAACGAAAAATAAACACCTCTCTGACCGAAAGCTTTGTTGGTAGGTAGGTAGGTAGGTAGGTAGGTAGGTAGGTAGGTGGTGGGTTGGTAAAGACGTGCTGTCCCTTTCTTACAACATCCACAAGTATATGCAGACCGTCATTTGTTACACCTTGGATGACTATGTAAATAGATAACATCAGGAGACCTAGATGACATTCTACTTTTTAAAATTATTCACTCAATAAGAAATTGCTTACATTACAAATAAACAATGTCATTCTCATGATTTTTGACAAGAGATTTATCGTTTCGTTATAACGGATTGGACGAACATAACGCCAGAATTGCGACTTTAACTAAACTACTGAAATGCTAGACTAAAATTTATAAAGGTCTTCCAAAAATGAGTAAGCTTCATAGGGTAGTGTGTGAATCTCATACGGCACATTAATAAGGGAGTTTCCCCGTTGATTCCTCAGAAGGACCTCCACAAAATAAATGAGCAATACTAAAGTGAAGCATGCATACCTTATCAGTTTTTCATAAAGATTTGATGAGGTAAATCTAATGCCTTTGTCTGCTGTGAAACCACGAGCAGTATTTTCTCAAAATGTTGGTGTTAACGCAGCGAATGAAACTCGATATAAAACACTATATACGGACTTTATTTACAAATGAACTATTAACTATGAAATAACGGATTACAACTACAAGCACAACGAAGAAAATACGAATTAGAAACGCAAGTTAACAACAAGAAGAAGGACAAAACGTAACTAGCTCTAAATTATGTGACAAAATCAAGAATTGTTCTGATGCCACCACCAATACCTGGTATGCAACAAAAGAATACGAGCCAGAAGCCAATAAGGGGAAAAGCTCAAGAAGATATGACTCTGCCTCGATTGTGGCGATATCCACCACATGTTTTAAAATTGTTTCTTTTTGTGTACATACGAGGGTGGATTGATAAGTTTCCGGCCTAACCAAGAGATGACGCCACTAGGCCTACCTTGAGGTGACATTCTATAGTACCATCCTTGGATAGCTTGTAGCTATAGTTTCAGCCCGATCTCCTTGCTAGTGTAGGTTTGACAGCACG
>NW_020439472.1:0-3911 GCF_000699045.2 Agrilus planipennis | reverse complement strand
CTTCGGCGATCGTCTCTTCCTTTTTATACTCCCTTGCCTCCTTTCGGGAACGTTCTCCAGCCGTCCAGAGAAGTCTCGTTTTCTTTGAACGGTTTAATTGCTTTCCCGGAACGCAGGTACGACACACACGTTTACAGATACGGCGCACATGAAGAAAAGCGCCCGCGGCTAGTAGGCGAATCGATAAGCCGCTCACACACACGTATGCCCGATCGCACACAATCACGCTCGTGGTCGTTACAATACGAAGATAAACACAATGTAAAGTTAGAAATATTTATCAGTAATCATAATATTATTTCGCCACACAGTGCCTGGCTTCTTCAAATCGAATTAAAAAAACTAAGTTTTAGTTTCGTTATTCTGGAGAAGCTATTATATGCCGAAACAATTATTGTGGAACATCAATAACTATTTTTGTAACTTGACATTGTTAGCTTTCGATTCATTCTGAATATGGTACTACAAGAAGTGAAAGCCTCTCAAATTTTATTTATAGAATATTCTCACGCAAATATTTGACGCCTGTTATGGCATTCGACTTTGTTGTAGTCTTCATTTTGAATATTCATAAATCAATAATTGCCATTTAAAATACAGCTGCTAAATACGACGTACCTACAAACCTAAACCTGGGAAAATCTCGTAACACTTTAACACTGTAAGGCGTTTGACCAGTTTAATCCGATTACGAGGTAATATCAAGAGTCGAGACGTTCAAAATCCGAAAAAGTCTAAGCCACGAAATATTTTTTTTTGCCCAATCATTGAACATGTTAAGTATTTGTCTAGTGATTTATATCTACATATGTATATGTATAAAAAAGTGTCCATCTGTATTAGTGAAATAACTGCCTTTTTGGTTACGTACTTCAAAGGGAAAAATGGATAGGATCACTTTGTGTCGGCCTGCCTGACTGCCATGACCCTTTTTTTTTTTAGGAAAACGAGGAATTTTCAAGTTTAAATTTATATGAAATAGTCAGAGTTGCGAAAAAATTAAACTTCTAAGTCAAAATCCAAAGGATTCCTCCAGTTGACCTAGAATCATAAAGTTTGGCAAGAAGGAATGTCACACACAAGTAAAGGGAAAAATCTGAAAACAGTAAATTCGTAGTTCAAAAATTTAATTATAATATTGTAATTATACGTTTTTGGGGGAAACACTACATATCTACTCGGATCAGGTGCGAAACATGGATAGTGAGCGCGACAGGAACGAAAAGGTTAGAAGGTGGGTTATTTTAATTTTTGGGGAAATGCGAGGATTAGTTCAGGATAGGAAAGAGTAGAGGTGCGTGTCCAACCAGTCTTAGGACCGACTGATGCACGATGACTCGAAAAAATTAGGAAAAATGTACCTACTTGACTCGATTCCCGTAACAGTCTGACTCGCACGTGGCCGATTTTATTTTAAGTTCAAATGATTATTTGCATGTTATTAAAACGCAAACAACCTTTAAAAATAATTTTGTCTGTCTGTCTGTTGGTCTATTTTAGTTTTGGGAAAAAGCCAGGATTAGTTCAGGATAAGAAGCAGTAGAAATGCATGTCCAACAAGTCTTAGGACTGACTGATGCATGATGACTCGGAAAAACTGGGAAAAATGTACCTACTTGACTCGATTCCCGTAACAGTCTGACTCGCACGTGGCCGATTTTATTTTAAGTTCAAATGATTATTTGCATGTTATTAAGACGCAAACGACCTTTAAAAATAATTTTGTCTGTCTGTCTGTTTGTCTCTATTTTAGTTTTGGGGAAATGCGAGGATTAGTTCAGGATAGGAAACAGTAGAAGTGCGTGTCCAACCAGTCTTAGGACCGACTGATGCATGATGACTCGAAAAAATTAGGAAAAATGTACCTACTTGACTCGATTCCCGTAACTGTCTGACTCGCACGAGGCCAATTTTATTTTAAATTCAAATTATTATTGGCATGTTATTAAGACGCAAACGACCTTTAAAAATAATTTAGTCTGCCTGCCTGTTTGTCTGTACGGGCTAATCTTCAAAACGGACGAATTGATTACGGAAAAGACTTAACATACACGAAGAAGAGGCTGTCAGGAGTAATATAGGCCGCTTTTCGTCTATCTGTTTGTATGTACTAATTCAGAAAGAACTTAATTTTATTTTAATTCGTTGTTAAGACGAAGAATGAAGTTAAAATATGATGAAAGTATGGGCACACCTAAAAATAAGAGCTACATTCCGGTAGTATATTTAAAATGAAATGAAATTAATAAATATATTGTCAATTTCAACTATTTGAAACTGTAAAAACTAAAACTCTTCTCTTTTGTTGATAAAATGAAGTTGAAAATGAAGTTATTTTTCTTACTATAAGAAAAAAGATCATAGTTTCATTCTTATTATTCAACTAACATCACTGTTTTTAATACCAACTAGTCAAAAGACATCATCGGTTTCCTTGAAATTCTAGTTTGTGCTTCCTCCAATAAATCATTACTTTAAAGGAAAGATAATTCAATTTCCTTCTCAATTTTACATTTGCGAACTGCTCTAGAATTAAACTGAAAACAAAGAATTGATTTGAATTAAGAAATCGGCTCGTACACTAAGAAACCGTTGCTGGTTTATAATTAACCCACGCAATCCATTAATATTTGTTAAATTTAGACTACTCCGCCGCTTCATCTGTTTATATTTACCCACATTTACCATTTCGACAAAGAAATACAATGCTTACGTTTCCCTTTTCAGTTAACAGAATCAACGTCACTGATGTCATCAATCATTGTCTTGACTCTAGACATTCCCAGGGTTCCCGAATATATGGTGAGGTAACGGAATCTAGAAATCTTATTTAAAACGTTCACCTTTCAGATTTTTTGTTGCGATTAATCAGATCAATGAAAACCTAATTTTTTCATATTTTAAGCGCAAGAATGTGAATAATTAACAACAAATAATAATAACGTTGTTAAATTTAGACTTAATTTTCAAAAATATTACAATAAATAAGGGCGCCACTAATGATTTTAATTACTTCAAGTTTTTAGATAGTCTTGTTGGGAAATGACGGGGAAATCGACCACAAATGTTCTAATGCATTTTTGAGATCTTCCAACTATGTCCACAAGCTGATCAATGTGAAAATAAAAATTGTCATTCCCATCTAAAAAAATACAAAAATACTCCCACAGAAAATCTGGTATTTGCTTCATGACTCGTTATGTTTAATAGAAATTACTTCACCTTTAATTATTTACAGTTGTTCTAGAGCTCTAGAGATGTGAGTCTGGGAAATATTTCTCATTTTTATTTACGTATAATTTTCTTTGTCAGATATCTTTTAAGTTTTTGAGAGCTTCATTTTAATCAGATAAAGACGCGTTCACAGATTTTATTTTATTTTTATTTTTTGAAGCAGGAAGGAATGAACTTGGTTAATTTCTGTACTAACTGTAATATCTTTCTGAAAATAAATTTCATCTTTGACTGACGATAGAGAAGCATGTGAAAATATTGACATTTTTCGGAAAAAGTGGTTCAATGTAAGGTAATTGTCCAGACTTGGGGCTGCAGACCAAAATCGCTCCAAAATTATTTTTATCAATTTACGGTCATTCTACATAACAGAATTAGATATTAGAAGGTGAGGGAGTCTTTTATGACTTCATAAATTTTTTTTTTCAAAATTGCTCCAATTCTGGATAATTACCTGCATTGGTGAAGTCATTGTTTGATTAGGTAGATTGAAGTTTAATCAATGCCCCTACCCGCCGTAGGAGGGCTGATTGTTGAGTATTTTATTCACAGAAAGCATTAGTTTTATACATTTCCTAGTACAATATCGGAATTTGATACAATTCCTAGAAATGGGACTCCAGACCAAAATCGCTCCAAAAGTTTTTTCATCCATTTCTGGTCATTTCTGAGGGTTC
>NW_020439471.1:12378-13253 GCF_000699045.2 Agrilus planipennis | reverse complement strand
TTCTTTATGTTAAAACTATTTTGCTTCAATATATTGCGTATTGATATACGCCAGCTGTGTAAAACTGAAAACTACAAGATATTGTGGTGTGCTAATAAATGCGTATAATCCATAATTCTTAGAAAACGATTCGAAAAACTTCACTTACCTATTAGATGAACCCCAAGCTAAACAAACTATGGATTCCATTTCTTTCTCTTATTACAATGTGTAAAAGATCAAAAACAAAATGGGGCGGTAAAAATTTTGATATAAAATGATTGATGATGATTTTACATCAATAAAATTATTTGCAACCGTATTTTGGCACTGATCTTTCACTTTAAGCAAACTATTTTGGCATCAGTGTTTTTTTCCAATTAAAACGGTGACAAAGACAAAAAGGAAGTATTATTTGTTGCTGAACTGAAGAAACTATAACATAAAGATAGAAAAGCCATCATACCTCAATCACTTCAAACAGAAAAATATGAATCATACTCCATCTTCGCAACTGGTGATATAATACAAAGACCACTATTAGTATAGAAAAACTCCAATATTTTAAAAATGAGAAAATGCCTGCAAGGTTTTCTTAAAAAATATTTTACGCCTACTTAAGTATGTGTAGAAAATTAAATAGGTATTTTGAAAATACGAATTTTGCATTTAGCATTTAAAATACAAAAGGGAAATACGAGGGTGGATTGATAAGTTTCCGGCCTAACCAAGAGATGACGCCACTAGGCCTACCTTGAGGTGACATTCTATAGTACCATCCTTGGATAGCTTGTAGCTATAGTTTCAGCCCGATCTCCTTGCTAGTGTAGGTTTGACAGCACGCTGAACAAGACGCCTCTGTGGTTTTCGTAAAAATGGAAAAGCAGGAAAATCGT
>NW_020439471.1:0-10664 GCF_000699045.2 Agrilus planipennis | reverse complement strand
CTTATCTGACTTCCTAGATACCTAAAATCAGCCACTAATATAATTAATAATATAATATGTATAGCTAATTAAAAATTTTGTGAAATCACCTTTTGCCTGTTTTGTTTTTTATTCTACGTACAATAGGACTACATAATTTCTTATTTAAACAATTGAGTTTTGTATTCTTCGTACCTAATTTACTATTTGGAATTCTCTATGAGTCATTTCTATAGCAAAAAGATATTTGTAACTTATTAGGTGGTGAAGCCAAGTTTACATGTGCAATTACAAAAATGCCCAAAAACAATATCTATATTCGAAAATACGATATGAAAGAACGTATTTGCACCAACAATAATAAACAATATCTATTTTAGGATCTCCTGCAACATATGATCCTAGCTTCAAAGGACCTCTTGAAAGAAGGTCCTGCACAGATGTACTCTGTCTGTTATTATTTATAGTTTTCTTAGTATGCTGGGCGCTTATTGGATTCTTGGGTAATTAGAAAAATAATAATTAATTGGATAGACGATAAAACTACATTCATTTATTGCTTATTTTATTCAATTTTAGCTTTGACCAAAGGAAACATTTCGGTTTTAATAAATCCAAAAGACTCCAATGGAAATATATGTGGAGTAGATAGTGATGTAATAGACCGACCGTATTTGGTATTCTTTGATTTAACAAGATGTATTAGTCGGGACGTATTGACTACAGGATGTCCTACTAAACAGGCAAGATTTTTAGTTTTATTTACAGGACCTACCTATATATCTACTAGCTTGTGTGTCAGATTAGAAATGGGTCCATTTTATTATGTCATTTTACATCACATATCACATATTATTTTTTCACCCGATTGCGAAAAGTAATGGTGAGTTTAGGTTTTTTTTTTGACGTATTCCATATTCGTAGCGACTCGCGTTGAAATTGTAAATGTTTACTTTTTTTGGTACAAATGGATCATAATGATCAATAAATACCAGTTAATAGAAATTTTGGATACTTAAGGACTAAAATAATAAGAACGTCAATTAGAATGGGGCGTTATCTTAGGCGAATGATAAGGATATAGTGGATAGAGGCAGTTAGAAATGGGAAGGTATTAGAAAGAGTAGCAGAATATGGAAGTCAATAAGAATAGGCGGGATAGATTAGTAGAGCATCTTCTCAGGCATGAAGGGCTAGTTGGAGAATTATTAGATGAAGTTAAGAGGAGTAGATTGATGATTTTAAGACCGTTAATTTTTATCTAGAGTAATTAAACACATTACTACATTTACTGTTACTGTCACGGTTACTGTGTTACTGTTACTCTGTCAAACCCCAATAACAGCATTATCTTTGCTCTTTATGCCTGTCACGTTCCGAGCTAACCCTCCTTAATATTCTTTGATCCATTCTTTATTCCATCTTCACACACACTTTACACACCTATTTTATGTCCATATTCTTTCTTTTTTCTTCCTCTTCTTCATCCAATACCCGATCTGTTATTATTTCCATTTCATTGCTTCTTCACTTTTATCTTTCTCTCTAGCATCATTTGTATTCTTCTCTCTTCCACGGTCATATCATCCCTTATACCATTTCTAATTATCTGTATCTTATCTTCCCACATCTTCATCTTTACCTCATATATTTTCTTCTAAAGCTTCCATACCTCCACTACCTCTACCTTCAATACCATCTTCTTCTTTTATAACCCTTTCCAGATCCTTGTTCCCTTTTAACTCTATTTCAAGAATTATTATATTTCGCTTCTTTTCTTCTTTTCTTTTCTTTTCTAATTCTATTTCCATTCTCTTTATTCTTTTCGTCTACATGCTCCACCTTACGCTTTTCTATTTCCAAATCCCCCAATACCATCTTTTTGACTTCTTCTTTTAAGTTGTCCTTTCCTATTGTAAATATTTCCTTATGCCGTTTTTCATCGCAGTTTTTCTTCCAATTTCTTTACTTTTTTACTTGTTTCTATTTCTCTTTCTTCCATATTTTCTTTTATATTTTTATTTTCTTCCTGGATTCCCACCATCTTTTGTTCCAATTCTTTCCATCTTCTTTCTTCTTGCAATTCTCTTTTACTTTGCTTTTGCCCATTTTCTTCCCCTTTTTTTATTTCCCCTCTTTATATCCTCTAACATTAGCATTATTCTATCTAATTTCTCCATCTCCCTATTAAGCTTCACTACAATTTTTCTTTTAAAATCATCTTTTCCTTCTTCCGGACTACTGGTTTTTTTTTATTCTTGTTCTTTACTCTTCCTTTGTAAATCCAATTTTTCTTTGCTTCTTCTCCTTTATCTTCAGCTTTATTATTTTCTTCCATATATTTCACCCTTCAAATTCTCTTCCTTAAAATTTGAATGAAAATAAATACAGCTTTTCCTTTTACCGTTGGTCTGAAGAAACCAAAAAAAAAAACTGTTCTGCTTTTTCTTGAATTCAACTTTTTCTATAATAATATTGTTACGTTTTTGTCAAATGTAACTGTCTCGTTGGCAATTTTTTAGACAATATAAACAACTGTACCCTTACCACACAATTAGAGGGTTAATAGGAAGCAACTTCTTTTTGATTAGACATAATAAAACATGAGCAATCAAAGTCAGTTATTACGCTTACCCGGAATTTCCTACTGATCGTCTTAAGCAAAGAAAGCAAATTTATCTGTTTCTTGACTTGACCAGTTTAACTTGGGACCAAAAAGTAGGGCAATTATTTGGCGTTGCTGGTTGACTTCAATAACAAAAACAATTCATTTTTGACCATGTTACATAAAATTTTCGTGTGGGTTTAGTATTCTGTGACATGATAGAGGGCTGGGAAAAAGAGGGAGTTGATTTCAATTTATCGTGGGGTGTGTCACCCATGGCGAAGCTTTTCCTGCTCTCCTTCATAGTGTAAAAAAATAATTTTTATTTTAAATTATAATTGTTGGGTAGGTCACATTTTTTTATCAGTTCTTATTTGTTTACTACAAGAGGGTGAAACAGAGAACACCCTTTCGCTTTTCGCTTGAAATCCTCTAAATAAGCCACGAACTATTTAATCGTCTTAAGGTTAACGTAAAGAAGACACCGTTTTACAGAGAGACATTATAATGTTTTTTAATACCAACGATATTCATTTTAGGTTTGTGTTAGCCAATGCCCGGAAGTATTTTTCAGTTTTTCGCTTAACGCTAGTTCCAATGGCAACTATAATAGAAGCTATATGATTTGCGAGGGTGGAGTTCAACCAAACAATTATGCATTGGCCGTTTCTTGGGTCGCACAATCAAAATGCGCAAGTTGGTATCTGCCAAGTAAATCAGGTAAGTAGACCGTTTTTTGTTAAGTTAAAACTGACTCATTTTTTAATACAACAGACATACTATCTTGTCTGGGAATTTTAACTACTTGTATAATCATGTTTTTTTGACGTGATAACGTTTTATAATTCGATGGAGCCGGCTGCACGCACGAAAAAACATGACTCATGCGGCGTTACCTCGCTCTGAGGCGTTCCATTTAAGGCTTGAAGTGCAAGCGAGAGCGCGGAACGAGCGACAAAGAGGCACAATCGGCCTCCGCGTTCGGCAGCGTTCNGCCGGGAAATTTTTGCTTTTTGATAAGAAATGTATGCGCGTGTCCATTTGGCGCAATCTCCATTTGCTGATGGTCAGATAAAACGTTTTGTGATTAGTTTGATAGATGCACGAATGACAGAGTGCGTTAGGGAATGTAAGTGGTTGGAGCGAAGGGGTCAAGAATGGTCTAGCTGGTCTGGTTGAGATGTCACGGAAGATATAGCTTTGTTAGTACCCGGTATAAGAAATTACCGCCAACTGGAAGTGTTGATTACTAATTTTTAACAATATTCTGTGAAATATTACGTAAAAACTAGCACTAACATCAGACTTTAAGAAAAGCAAGTAATGTTTTTACGTACCTTTAGCACCTAGTTTTTGCAAATTGGTTGTTGGCCCAAGTTGGCAGGTGCATACGTACAAACTTACTTAACGCTACTCTATCCTACCCATTTTGGTACTCTAAAGGTAAAATAAGTAATGTCTGGCGGCTCTCTTATGTGTGTTTTCTTAATATTTTTACAACAGTCCTTACCATTATAAAATAAAGAATTTATTATTTCTTTTTATTCATGTTATTATTTTTTATTATTTGTTCTTAAGTGATAATGAATCTACATACGTATTTGTATATGTACTTATTATGGTATTTGAAAAATTGAAAAATCAGGATTTCAACGATATGATTTTTTTGAAAAAGTTTCCTATATTCTCTCTACTTCTTGATTCTTTTGTAGAGAGACCGCAGGATTTATACCCAACAAAATAAATGTAGTTACATACATTTACGACTAAGAATAATAATTTTTCAGGCTAGTGCTGAAATTAAAGTTGTTCATTCGAATATTTTTTTAATAAAACCAGAAAAAAGAGACAGCACAATTTTAATAATTTCTCATTAATTTATGTAGATAAGTACCAATATTATTTCGGACTATACAACTACATGGTGGAAAATTCTGGCAGGTTTAGGATTCGCTGCCTTAGTATGTATAATTTACATTGCTATGATGAGGTGGACGGCGGGTTTAATGGTATGGCTATCTATAATTGGAGTACTTGCATTTTTAGGATTATGTAAGTAAATACATACCTATTACGATGAACATATTTAGGTACTTAAGAAATTTTAATTTTTTTATGGCGTTATTGATAATATGATACTACTATGTTTTCGACACCATTTTTCCATTTTTAAACGACAACCAGTTAAGTTATTCGTTATGGAAACTATGATAATAGATTCAATTTTAATTTCAAATGCATTTGTATGGGGTTTGTTCAAAAAGTATTGCGAACTTTGTGTTTTTTCAAAAACTATTTATTTATTTTGCCCTTTCAAAGAATCCCCACCAGATATTATACACTTGTGCCAGCGTTTATTCCAAACCTAGAAGAACTTCAAAAAATCACTTTCTGTGAGCTTGTTCAGCTCCTCCTTCGATACCGTCCTTATTTCCTTAATCGTAGGGTAGCGTCGTCCTTTCTTGGGCCTCTTCAGTTTCGGGAGCAAGGAAAGGTCACAGGGGGCCAGATCTGGGGAATACGGTGGTTGCGGCATTATTAGTTCTTGTTTTTGGCCAAAAATTTGCGCACAAGTAACGAAGTGTGGGCAGAGGTCTTATGGTGCAAAAGTCAATTTTTGTTCTTCCACAAATCCTTATTGACCGTTCTACCCTGCGGCAAGAACTCATGATGGACCACGCACGTCCCTGCAATCGAAGAAGACTAAGCAAAACCTTCGCATTCGACCTAACTTAATGTGCTTTTTTCGGTCTTGACTCGTGCGGCAGCTTCCATTGGGGTGATTGAGCTTTAGTTTCCACGTCATAACCATGATTCGTCAGCAGTCATCGAGGACAGAGTCCAACATCTCCTTAGTAATGTTAATAGGATGCTGTTTTTGGTCGAAATTGAGCGATTGTAATATGAATTTCGCGGCGACCCGTCTCATGCCCAAATCATGGGCAAAAATCGAATGGCAGGAGGCAGTCGATATGTTTAGGTGCTCAGTAACTTTTCTAACGATTTGACGATTGGCCAGCACTATTTTCTTCACTTTATCAATGTTTTCGTCTGTTGTTGACGTGCTCGGGCGTCCGGCACGCTCTTCGTCGTTCACATCTTCTCGGCTCTGTAAGAACATTTTGTACCACCAATAAACGTTGCTTCGGTCCAAGGTAGCTTCACCATATGTCACAGTCAATATTTGGAATGCGTCGGCGCACTTAATTTTGTTTTTCATACAATATTTGATACAGACTCTTTGATCCATTTTTTGGAATAGGCAAAAATCGAAGAACAGCCAAAACACGTGCAAGCAAAGCAGCTGTCAAAAGTAATTGAACATTTAACATGGCCGAACTTGTCGGTATACATGAGAGTCATGAGTACCAATATAATGCCAAAAAAATCGAAAATCGAATATACGTAACCTGCCGAAATTCAAAATTTGCAATACTTTCGAATAGACCTCGTACATATTATGTTGATAACGTAAACGCAATCTCTCGCTAATTTTACAGTCGCTCCATGTATCAAATTACACATAATCACCCAGAATTGAATACTTAAATGAAGAAAACTCTGAAGTTTTTCCGGTTAATATTCTCGATTTCAATTCATTTTTCGAAAATGTTTAAAAGCATGTATTTATGCTTTCATTTAACAATGAGTATAATATTATACATTGACTTGAATTGTATATAATACTAAATTATGAACATTGTAATACATACTCTTCATTATTATGTACTGTTTCCAAACATGATGGTATTATAGCTGGAGTTTTGAAAAGGAAGAAGCCCCGATTGGCTATAAATTTTTAACACAGGTTCTATTATGGACTAGAACAGCGTTTCAGATTTTCTTTTTTGCTACGGAACCCTTTTTGACTCACCAATTTTTGGCGGAACACCATCTCGACAAAAAGTAAACCCATAATAGATTTATATATAAGACTCCTGCCACCTTATTGCTTACATGTTGTAATCTTCAACCTGAATTTTGAATTCAAAATCTTGATTGCACATTTTTACTGATAATAGCATTAAAATAAGGTTTCGTGTCCGATAATTAAATTCGAATATCCGGAGTGGCATTCGACACGGTGAATATTGAAGCTTTAGCCTGATTTGCGAATGGATTCAGTACTAAGTGGTGGTTGTCCTGTAATTCTTTTGAAAAATACTTTTCTAAGGATTTTTTGAGGTTCAACAGGTGTTAGTTTATGACTTTATACGCATCTGAAGATACTTTGACCATTTTGATAAATCCGTTTAGAAGAGAAAAACTAGGTTCCGTGGAACACGATTTGGGAACCGCCAGACTAGATCATTAGATGATGATTGATGATACTTGAAAGGTTTTTTAACGCCTCCAAACTTCTATCGTAAAGAGCAAAAAATTGAGATAAATCTACGGAGTTTTTCTTTCCAGAAAAAAAGAACAGTGCAATAATCCTTTCAGGTATCATCGTAATACATAAGAGTGTGATAAAAATTTGAAACCAATCGAAGCATGTCCGTTTTTAAAACTCTCGATGGTATTACTTGTATTTACATTACAGAAATAATGCTATGACTGTTTTTTTCAAGGTGTTTACATAACAGTTGATAATTACTTGTACTACAGAAACAGTAGCGACTCCCCATCGAACTTCCTTACGCAGTACATTTCCACGAAAAACGTATGGCTGGTCTTGGCTATAGCCGCCTCTTTCGTATTGGTTGTAATTTTACTGATTTTACTGGTTTTGCGAAGTCGCATATGTTTGGCCATCGTTTTAGTAAAGGAATCTAGCAAGTAAGTTGAAACAGTTACAACTAAGCAGTGTGTTTGGTAAATTAAAAAAAAATAAACATTCTCCTAGTCCTGCATTTGCGAATATGGTATGTGGGTGAGTAAGGGAGTTTACCGCATGCGTTACAAATACATTGAGTGCCAGAATTAGGGAAGAGATGCGGAAAACATTTTTTAAACAGCAGTTTTCTCGACAGAAATGGATACAGCACATTTTTTTGAATACGACAATTTTCTCGTACCTAATGAGAAAATTATGTCAACAATTTTAAATCCAGAAAAATTAGTCAGAAAAGGTTTCTTTAAAACAAACCAAATCAAACGCGGGCAACATAAGTAAATCAACTGTTCAAATTGTAAATGCGGCTACCTGCTGATTCTTCTCCAACAGTGTCAACCTTGAAGAAGAAACAATAATTCGATCTTCGCATTTTCGTGACCTTTTCTTAAGTGATTATCGGGCGATAGTTCGGCTTAGCCCTTACATCCGCCCCATATTTTTCGTTGTACAGGGTGCAGGAGGTGATAGAGCACTATCAAACAAGAAAACTAAGTAAATGTTTGATGGTTCGAATATTCACCGTTTTCAAGAAAAATGTATTTTAAAGTGCAACCAATTATCAGTCCGGTCCTGGTAGGATAACTCAGGGAAATACGACATTGCAACGCTGCATTCAATCAGCTGCTATTTACCAGCATCCACATTGTATTTCTTTTGTAGTTTTGCACTCCCGTATTATTTGTTATTTGTAAGATTTAGATTAAGTTTATGTTTACGGCCATCCTAGAATAGTTTTTTGGTCATTTATCGTTGTAGGCTTGTATTACGTATATATGTATAGAGTCGATGTCACTAGAAGTAGGTCAATGTGTCAGTGTCACAGGTTAGCCCAAAATAGTTTTATTGCATTAACTAATGCGTCAGTTTCTAAATCGGTTTGACTTCTTTGTATGGGGTAGTNGCTACCTGCTGATTCTTCTCCAACAGTATCAACCTTGAAGAAGAAACAATAATTCGATCTTCGCGTTTTCGTGACCTTTTCTTAAGTGATTATCGGGCGATAGTTCGGTTTAGCCCTTACATGCGCCCCATATTTTTCGTTTTAAATTGGGGGTACACTCCGTATAATGTACAGGGTGCAGGAGGTGATTGAGCACTATCAAACAAGAAAACTAAGTAAATGTTTGATGGTCCGAATATCCACCGTTTTCAAGAAAAATGTATTTTAAAGTGCAACCAAGTATCAGTCCGGTCCTGGTAGGATAACTCAGGGAAATACGACATTGCAACGCTGCATTCAATCAGCTGCTACTTACCAGCATCCATATTGTATTTCTTTTGTAGTTTTGCACTCCCGTATTATTTGTTATTTGTAAGATTTAGATTAAGTTTATGTTTACAACCATCCCAGAATAGATTTTTGTTCATTTAACGTTGTAGGCTTGTATTACGTATATATGTATAGAGTCGATGTCACTAGAAGTAGGTCAATGTGTCAGTGTCACAGGTTAGTCCAAAATAGTTTTATTGCATTGACTAATACGTCAGTTTCTAAATCGGTTTGACTTCTTTGTATGGGGTTGTATGAAACAGCCCGTGTATCAAACGCCAGTGCAGAGCGCTAATGATTTGTACGACGTGTATGGTCGCTGCAAATGAAGTATGTCAAATGCCGGACTTTTTTGCGCGACTAATAAGTTGTAAATTTTCTAATAAATCTGTCTCGCAAATAGACTCATCTTCTTCCGACTATTGGTCTAGCAAATAGACCATAAACGCATCCTCATCGAGCTACAATCCCGCAAATAGACTGGAGAGGGATCTTTATTTGTTAGCTTGTATACGCACGTTACAAAATGTTTTAGAAATATCTACATGGGGCTAAGAGAAATTATTTTGTATTTATTAGTACAGTTTAAAAACGTGGTGTACTAAAGGTTAATTATTTTTTTAGAGCAATTAGTTCAGTGACGGCATCTCTATTCTTTCCCGTCTTTCCTTGGATTATTCAGATTGTAGTGATTATTTATGGTCTCGTTATCGGATTGTTCCTTTTAACACTAGGGGACCCTTATTACCAAGTAAGAAATATGGATCCAAATTGTGCATGTACTGGAAATGGCGTAAATTATACTGTAAGTACTTTTTAGATAAGAGAGCATTAAATAAAACTAACAATAAGAAAAATATGTAACATGGAAGTAATGTAACAGCAACTCACAATCACTTTACAAATAGAANGGAGGCCATTGTAGCTTTACGGGTAATAATAGAGAAAACGATAGAAAAAAGAAAGAGGGCGTACATAGGATTTGTAGATTTAGAAAAAGCTTTTGACAATGTTAAATGGGACAAGATGTTAAATATATTTAAAAATGTAGGGACGAGTTATAGAGATAGAAGAGCGACACTTAGTTTGTATAAAGAGCAACAGGCAGTTATAAAGCTGGAGCTGCAAGGTAGAAAAGTAAATATCAGGAAGGGAGTCAGATAGGGATGCACACTGTCACCGCTACTTAGTATCTGTTGTTGTACATCTGTAGATGTAATTATTTTTTAGCTGTAAATATACTTTGCTTCTTTTGGTCGGCCTTTTTTGTATCTGCGTTTGGTGAAATGGTTTTGGCTTCTACATTTGCAACCTGGTATTGGACTTACCATAAATCGCAACTTCCATTTTTCACAGTTACAGTGTCATTATTCAGAACACTTAGGTTCGTTCATATTTTAATACATATAATACAAGTAATTATAAACTCAAATACTATTTTAGGTACCATCTAGGCACTTTAGCATTTGGTTCACTGATAATAAGCGTTTGCCGAATTATAAGAGTGATTCTGGAATACATAGACTACCAATTAAAAAAGTATGATAATCCTGTTACAAGAGCAATTATGTGCTGTTTAAAGTGTTTCTTCTGGTGTTTAGAGAAATTCTTGAAATTTATAAACAGAAATGCATTCACAACTGCGGTGAACATTATCAAATGCGAAGAAGTACCAGTCGAAGTTGTCTTCCGTGCCTTTCGACAATGACTAATATATATGTGTTTTTGTAACTTAAAAAGCACCCTATAGTTATATTAGTAACGAATTCATTCAAAACATTTTAATGTTATGTTTTTATTGCTAGACCGGATCTGAATGTGTCCCAACAACATTTGCTAGCAGTTGTAATAGTACTGCTTGTTCTAGTGCAAGCTGCTATTTCGTCAGAATTGATTCTCCATCTTATATCAATGCATTCCATGGTAAGTTTTCATTTCCAAATTTTTAACGTTGATACTCAGGATTACAACAT
>NW_020439470.1:8603-11672 GCF_000699045.2 Agrilus planipennis | reverse complement strand
TAATGTATTATTATTAAAAGACAATTCTCACCTTTCCTGTATGGTTATCTTTAAGTCCAAAATTAGATACGTTTGCGGTGTTCTCACTATTCAATGCCTTTTCAACTTTATCACCCGAAAGATCACATAAGGTATCGGTCGTCCCCATTTCGACGACAGACTTCTGCAAACTGCGAAAGTCAGGTAACGCTAGTGATTTATCACAGACTGGTCCGAGGCCCTCAGGTGAAGTTTGATTGGCGTCATTTGTAGCTGTTGACACGGTGCCGCTGTTGGGAGATGTATTCGGACCACCGCTTCCGGTACATGTCACCTGTTGATTTTGTTGCACCTTGCACTTTTTACTGCGACTCTTCGACTCCGACTATTAACAAAATAATTAATCAATTTTGAAGTGTGAAGATTTTCATTCATACACGTAACGTTTTTTTTTTCATTTTAATGTTAAAATGAATCTTCAATAAGTAGACACTAGAATTAATTAAAAAGTAAAAACTATAAAATAGTTGTTGTTATTGATGTGTAACGGTTTCAGATATTTTACTGAGAATATTTATTAAGGCTATTTTAATAGTTCTCTGCAAGTATTTAGAAGTTTGTTAAAATCAATAAAAGTAATATAGTAAACTATACGAATAATCAAGTTACAATCTTATAATCTTTAATTTTTAAAAGTTAACATGCGGCGACTTCCAATAAAACAAATTTGTATATGCACGAATTTTGTGTTAATTTTAATTCACATTAAATACGAAAAAGTCTTAAAATAGCTGATTAATTGTTTAGCTGTGGTGATTTTGGAAATGTGACAACCATATCAGGTCAAAATAGTGTAAAGCAGAAGTGGGTGCATATTTATAACATAAATATTCAATAACTTACAGATAATTTTCGCTTGTACTCTTTTCCTCCTTCACATTTTTGTTGAAGTTTTCGTTGTAATTGTAACTGAGTTTCTCTGTGTTTACTGCTACAAACTGAATTTACTGACGGCGATGCATCTCCTAAAATAAATTTAAAAATTAATGTTATTTCTCGATATAATTTTCAATTTTTAAAAAAATACTATTTCAATACAAAATATTAATACAGAAATTGTTTGCTATTTGTACCTTTGAGTTGACATTTGGTAATTGACGTAACAATGGTTGCTGCAGCACTACCTTGACTCACTAAATCGTTCAAAACAAGATAGGCTGCAAGGACGTGAAGAGAAGGAAATTGTGTGCCCAACTGATTTTCTGCCCATTCTTTTACTATTGACCAAGCAGCACCAAACAAGTCTGCAGAGCTACATGGGGGTTCAGTAGACTGAAAAGGAAATTTAATGATAACAATTAAAATAAGCAAGGAAATAATAAAACATAACATATTTTTTTACCATTTAAAGAAAGCATTTTTATGGAATTTATTAATTTGTTTACTTACTTGTGGTTTGTCAGACAAGTCCGGTAAGCTAGGAAATTCCAGCTTGAAACGTCTACGAAGGCCGGCGTAACAATAACGAGAATTCCCCCTTGTGCCCAGTCTTCTTGGTCTTACATTTGCATACACCTGCTTCATCACTTTCCCAAAGTCAGCTGTTGATAATGGTTTTATTTTGTTTGGCTCACAAAAATTACTGAAAATATGAAACAATAAAATTATCAATAAATCTTTCAATTGATTCAATTCTATTATAACTATAATTAAATATATTCTTTTGAACATTTTTTATATGGTATAAGAGTGTACATTATATCAAAAATGAGTTATTGATTATAAAAGACACGAAAGCAGAGAAGTATGAACTTAATGTGTTTAAGAAAACAAAACTTTGAAATTTCTAGTTATAAATATTTCCCAAAATGTGACATTTACTGAATAGTTTCACTGTAATGAAAGAGGATATAGTTATCTATATTATATAATTAATAATATTCTAAATAGATAACATCTTCCAATGATAAAGTTGAGTCTTGTAACTGATAATATCATTTAATTGTAACTTATAAAAATACAGCAGATATTTCAAACTGCTGTTTGTTTAATCTGTATTTGTAATTAGTACTATAAAGTTTTCTCTTTCATTTACATTACAAATATACTACAGCTACAAAAATTAAAAACATTAAAAAAATTACCGATATTCATCATAAACATCTTGTTTAGGTAGCGATAACTCGGGATCTTCTTCCAAATGGGTTTTAATCCACATTATGGTCTGATTAATTTCTGATCTGCTTCCCAATGGATTAAGTGGTTTTTGGAGAGGATTAATTGAATTGCTGCATTCTGTAGGTAATTTTAAGTAAAGAAACAGCAACTCTACAGGTGTTAAATTTTTTACTTCCTCTAAGATTTTATCAATAGTTTTTCTGGACTTTTCACTGCAAAATCAGCTTTTTAAGAACAGGTTACAATTAGAAAAATTACACAATACTAACCTAATAGCCGTTTCAACAACATTTTTTACCCGAGAATCGTTATTTAAATTTCTGGAATTCTCACTATTACTATTTCCTTCGACATTTTCCAGCAGGTTGTTGAAACTGCTACCATTGTTCATGTAGTCATCTGCTTTTTCTGGACATTTTTCTGCAATTAATGGGCGTTGGGATGGCCATTTTTGTGTTTCCATTATTATCTACAGTTTATATGGCATTAGAAAAGTTGCGGCACTTCTTCCGAAAACATTTAAATAAACTTAAAAACGAAGAACCGGAACATTTTATTGTCAACTCAAATCAGCTGGCCGTCAATGGACGACGATCGACACCACTTTTGGTTCTTTTTGATCATATAATGTTGGACACCACTTCAATTAATTCATAAGCATGCGCTTCCGTGGTTTCTTTTCTGAAATGTATTTTTAAAAATACTCATTTATTAATATCATGCTTAATAATTTAAGACGCCACAGCTCTGTTAAGTATTTCGTATCAATAGCTTATGTCGTAAAAATACCATTTTAACTTTTTAAATATAAAAAAAGGTTTCGTTTCAAATTCAAATTGTAGTGATTTTCAGGTTTATGTAGTTGTTTACTGTTTTAGTTTATAAACAGTCAAACATCTCATTTGTCAGTTT
>NW_020439470.1:0-2639 GCF_000699045.2 Agrilus planipennis | reverse complement strand
ATTATTACTGTTATTTTCCTTTTACAGCTGGAACGCAGTGTTCATAGATTTACCAGTTTCTATTCCAGTCAGCATTCGGGTCGAAAATTAAATTGGCTGTATAACATGTCAAAAGGTGAACTGGTTACCAATTGTTTTAAAAATAGGTATTTTATTCATTGTCTACTAAAATTACTAGTTTTTACTCTTAATTTTTCATTTTTAGGTACACACTTCAAGCCAGCACTTTCCAAATGGCAATATTGTTACAGTACAACGTTTCAGAGGCCTGGACAATTTCTCAGTTGTCTGAAAACACCCAAATAAAGACCGATTTTCTTATACAGGTCTTACAAATTTTATTAAAAGCTAAATTATTGGTCTGTGATGATGATGAAAATGATCTAGCTCCAAGTTCAGTGGTGGCCTTGTTTACTAGCTATAAAAAGTATGGTCAATTTAATTTTTGGAATTACATATTATTGTTCATTAAATAATAAGAGGTATTTTAAAACAATTTTCTTTTTTTATATTCATAGTAAAAAGCTCCGAGTGAATATAAATATTCCAATGAAGACAGAACTAAAATTGGAACAAGAAACCACCCACAAACATATCGAGGAAGATAGAAAGCTACTGATCCAGGCAGCTATTGTTCGAATTATGAAAATGCGAAAGGTTCTCAAGCACCAACAGCTCGTTGCAGAAGTACTGAATCAATTATCGATGCGATTTAAGCCGAAAGTACAAATTATAAAGGTAGGAAAACAAATTACTTATATTAATATTAAAAAAATTGAAATATCTGGGCGCTTGTTTATCAGTATCTTACTGTGTATTAATGGTCTTAGATTATAGGATATGGGACATCTCTTCAGTTTTTTCTGCGTAACCCCGTAAGAAAAGTATGCTTTATGTTTGTATGGAAAAAAATTACAAATTTTTGTTTTGCAATTAGTTTATCTAAATTTTTTATTTATTTGTTCCAGAAATGTATCGATATATTGATCGAAAAAGAGTATTTAGAGAGGACAGAAGGTCAAAAGGACACATACAGCTACCTTGCCTGATTTGTGATAGTACTATCATTGGCAGTGTGCAAAAGGAAACGATTTAGCCAAGACCGTAAGAGCATTAATGAGCGCGGAAAAAACTGTGAAAATATATATTATATTTGCTTATAAAAAGAAAAAATTATTTGTGAGAGGTGTAATATTGTTTTTTGCTTGGAAGACGTTGCACCATCGTCACGTCACCAACGTCGTCCTTGTGTACATATAGACTTACTACGATTTTATTAAATTGTTTGAAATTAATGATTTTTCGAAATAACAATACAAATGTGTTGTATTTTTCAAAGTTTGATCTAATTTAGTGGTGATCATGATTTCTACATGCAATAACTCTGTGATGCGGATTTTTTTCTGACAAAACTTCAGCGAGGTGTTGTTCGGCCAATACATGTTTCTTTTGTTTGGTTTTCTCATTATGCATCTTTCGTAATGGCGCAAAAGCGATTCTATGATCAAATCCTTTTGGATGTTTCATAAGTTCGAAGTGTTTAATTAATGAACAACGAACTGTTTTGATGCTTTTTATTGTTACATGCAAAAGAAGTGAAATGTTATACATACAACATGATGACGCAGTTTGAAGTGTGATCCCTTTTTATGTAACACGTAACTATTGTATTTTTCTACTTTTTGCTTACTTGAATTTAAAAAAAGGATAAGCATTTTTATAACCAACCCGTGTGTGTACCATATATTAACTTCTTTTTAGTTATCTTGCGATTATCAATTGTTTTTAAACTACTTCCAAATAAAAATGCCCATAAAAGACTTAAAAAAACGTTATTCCTACCCATACTAGGCTATTTGAATATTTGTGTATATTATTTTTAATCGTATAATTTATAAAATACCTTCATCGACATGAAATGCAAAATTGCTCGCAAATAGTAGATATTGTTACGGGTCAAACTTGTATACAAACCCTAAAATATTCATTTGTGGACGTCTTATTTTTCTGGATTAGAACTTCTTGATTTTGATTAGGACTCGAAAAAGAATATTTTTTCGTTAGTTCAAAAGTTCCTCTGGATAATGAAAATGACTTGTGAATAATAAAAGTACGAGATCCTTCCTGTAAGGTATCATAATAATTGTGATAGTTGGTTAATTACTATTACATTTCTCTATTCTGTAGTTTTAAGGGATCTGTATACTTAGTGCTTACCTAACTCTTTCTTTTTTGTTATCACGATTATGATGATTATTATTCACTTATTTCTCTTCTTATTGTTATGTCTAGGATTCTCATTTTTTGTGATCTTCACATAGACTAAGATTAATTGCAAATTTTGTTAAACTAATAATTAATGTAGCATATTTGTTTGTATTAAAATCCTTTTATCAGAATGTGAATATCTTTAAATTTCCCCGATTGTATGCAACAATAATATTCCACATATAATTTTTAAATTCTCTTCTATCTTTATTTTGTTTGTCTCATCTTTTTTCACCCACTACCCACTTACTCCTGTTATTCCCCAAACACCCAAAAGCTCCCCTTTTAAATTTAAAAGTAAGTAAAATGTCCTAATATTACATAAAAGCGCAACAATGTTTTAGAATCTACTAATAGTATTAACTATTTGT
>NW_020439469.1:2147307-2149173 GCF_000699045.2 Agrilus planipennis | reverse complement strand
CAAGAAAAACTATCAAAATCTGGCATACGAATCTTCAAAAATATGCATGTTATAACACCTGCAATGTTCAAATGGGGGCAGTGTATCGCTATCTAGTGGGTATTGATTGACACTAAAATGCTTAATTTTTACTATTAGAAATTGGGTTCGAAAAGAAGCGTAAAGGCCACCCTTATGAGAAATCTGACTTTACACATTTTGTCCCCTCTTCTATAAACAAAATTATCACAATATGACAAGTGAATTTTAATTAATATGCAAGGTATAATACCTACAAATTTTGTTATCTGAAACTAAAAAATTTTAGACTCAAAAGAAAAGGTAGAGAGCACCCCTACAAAAATCTGATTACTCATATTGTTCCCGTTCTTTACAAACAAAATTATCAAAATCTTGAAAAATATGTAAGTTTCACTTACAGAAATTGCAATATTTCATGTTAGATACAGAGGGTGGAGAATACAGTTATAACATTTTGTCTCCCTCTTCTACAAAATCTGAAAAATTGGTGGTACACTAAATAATGCAGGTATTAATATTTTAAGGTCCCTGTTGCTAAATGTCTTACCTCTATAAGGTTGTGGCATCTAAATATTAGTGAGGGAGGGGAAGTTTGTATGACACGTATAATGAATTAAAATGATCACCAAGTGGAATATGAAATGGTGCAATATAGGGATTAGATGTTTTACATACTGTAATTAAAATTTCTAATGATTTGTTACCCAAAATATTTGTTTACAAAGATTGATAAGCTATGAATATTTGTCTTGTCAATTTTTCTACTTTGGTTTGGGTATACATTTATTAATTTAAATTTCCTACTACAAACATTAAAAATTTGTCACTTACCCTTGTATTTGTGTTCATTGAGCAAGAGATCACTGATTTCCTAGACTGAAACAGTGAACTTGTATGTCCAGATCCAGAGCACGTCCACAGTTTATACAACACTCCTGTGAAATAATTTACTACATTAAAATAGTATTCACATACAATAAATTTGGAGTCAAAATATAACTTGCAATTAATAAAAACCCAAACATTAAGAAAATTAATAAGACAATATTTCTCGATAGGTTATAGAATGATGTGATTATTTAAAAAGCTATTAAAGACTACAAAAGAAAATTTCTCAATCTTTGGACAGAAAACTAAAAACTCATTGCTTTGTTCTTACCGTTATTTATTAGTTGCAAACATAAAAGCGTACATTACTTCTCTTCTATGCCAAAATGAATAATTTGGAATAATTCTGTAATTGTTTACTAAAAAATTTTTCAATTAAAGAACCGACAGAGCCATCTAGTACTAAAAAGAAAAATAATCACCAGCATCACTGGTGGCGATATTTTATAGTTTCCTTACTTATTTATTATTCCTCTTATGGCACTAGATAATAAAAATACATCTACATAATATAATTTATAAATAACTGCTCACTTTATTAGCCTTTTTATCCATTATTTTCTTTAGATATCGACTCAATCCTAATTATTAAATTCCCGATTTGAAAGTAACATTTTCAAATTTGAAAAAAGACATTTTGTCGACCATTTTCGGCTTTTTTTTTAATTGCCAAAAAGTTTCTTTACTCATTTGTTATTTCTCTAATTATCATTATTACTAATAACTATCTCGTTATAGCTCATTATCTTAGTTATTTCTTTACATTACTTTAGAATATAAACACTAAGCTGCATAAATTCATCTTAACTAATGTTATAAAAAAATTCAGAAACCAAAATGAGTTTTTAATGTAAAGAAATATAAAAGCCGACATAATTACCTTATAAAATGAACATTACAAAATATAACATAATTATTTAGCTTTATATTCGGTTATTATTTTTGTAATTGTAATAG
>NW_020439469.1:2139366-2142531 GCF_000699045.2 Agrilus planipennis | reverse complement strand
CATATTTTTCGAATTTCGAAAAATATGTTAGTTATAGCATCTGCAATGTTCAAATGGGACAGTGTATCGCCATCTGGTGACTATTAGCTGCCACAAAAGCATTTAGTTTTCACTATTTGTAATGTTTTACATTCAGAAGAGACTAGATTGCAGCCTTGAAGAAAATCTGACTATAAATTTTGTCCCCATCTTCTACAAACAAAATTATCAAAATCTGACTACCGAATTTTGAATAACAAACAAGCTATAACAGCTGTAATTTTTCTATCAGGAATTACAAAGTTTTAGGTTCAAAAGTAGGATAAATAACAGTCACAAAAAATTGACTTTACACACATTATCTCGCTTTTCTACAAGAAAAACTATCAAAATCTGGCATACGAATCTTCAAAAATATGCATGTTATAACACCTGCAATGTTCAAATGGGGGCAGTGTATCGCTATCTAGTGGGTATTGATTGACACTAAAATGCTTAATTTTTACTATTAGAAATTGGGTTCGAAAAGAAGCGTAAAGGCCACCCTTATGAGAAATCTGACTTTACACATTTTGTCCCCTCTTCTATAAACAAAATTATCACAATATGACAAGTGAATTTTAATTAATATGCAAGGTATAATACCTACAAATTTTGTTATCTGAAACTAAAAAATTTTAGACTCAAAAGAAAAGGTAGAGAGCACCCCTACAAAAATCTGATTACTCATATTGTTCCCGTTCTTTACAAACAAAATTATCAAAATCTTGAAAAATATGTAAGTTTCACTTACAGAAATTGCAATATTTCATGTTAGATACAGAGGGTGGAGAATACAGTTATAACATTTTGTCTCCCTCTTCTACAAAATCTGAAAAATTGGTGGTGCCCTAATTAATGCAGGTATTAATATTTTAAGGTCCCTGTTGCTAAATGTCTTACCTCTATAAGGTTGTGGCATCTAAATATTAGTGAGGGAGGGGAAGTTTGTATGACACGTATAATGAATTAAAATGATCACCAAGTGGAATATGAAATGGTGCAATATAGGGATTAGATGTTTTACATACTGTAATTAAAATTTCTAATGATTTGTTACCCAAAATATTTGTTTACAAAGATTGATAAGCTATGAATATTTGTCTTGTCAATTTTTCTACTTTGGTTTGGGTATACATTTATTAATTTAAATTTCCTACTACAAACATTAAAAATTTGTCACTTACCCTTGTATTTGTGTTCAGTGAGCAAGAGATCACTGATTTCCTAGACTGAAACAGTGAACTTGTATGTCCAGATCCAGAGCACGTCCACAGTTTATACAACACTCCTGTGAAATAATTTACTACATTAAAATAGTATTCACATACAATAAATTTGGAGTCAAAATATAACTTGCAATTAATAAAAACCCAAACATTAAGAAAATTAATAAGACAATATTTCTCGATAGGTTATAGAATGATGTGATTATTTAAAAAGCTATTAAAGACTACAAAAGAAAATTTCTCAATCTTTGGACAGAAAACTAAAAACTCATTGCTTTGTTCTTACCGTTATTTATTAGTTGCAAACATAAAAGCGTACATTACTTCTCTTCTATGCCAAAATGAATAATTTGGAATAATTCTGTAATTGTTTACTAAAAAATTTTTCAATTAAAGAACCGACAGAGCCATCTAGTACTAAAAAGAAAAATAATCACCAGCATCACTGGTGGCGATATTTTATAGTTTCCTTACTTATTTATTATTCCTCTTATGGCACTAGATAATAAAAATACATCTACATAATATAATTTATAAATAACTGCTCACTTTATTAGCCTTTTTATCCATTATTTTCTTTAGATATCGACTCAATCCTAATTATTAAATTCCCGATTTGAAAGTAACATTTTCAAATTTGAAAAAAGACATTTTGTCGACCATTTTCGGCTTTTTTTTTAATTGCCAAAAAGTTTCTTTACTCATTTGTTATTTCTCTAATTATCATTATTACTAATAACTATCTCGTTATAGCTCATTATCTTAGTTATTTCTTTACATTACTTTAGAATATAAACACTAAGCTGCATAAATTCATCTTAACTAATGTTATAAAAAAATTCNGTTTTTTAACCGGCTTATCATTATATTGCTCTCTCGACGTGCTAATAAAGTAAAAACATTCTGGGATGGCCTTACTTATTTTAACTGTGCACCAAAGGCCATACTTTCTAACTATAAGCTTATCTCGCACTCAGGGGCGGCCTTAGTCAAATTTTTGCAAGGCCCTCGTCTTTGTGGAATTAATAATAATGATTCTTGAAAAATGTAGTGATTCATAAATAAGTTTACAGTTTTAAAATTGTTTATCGAAAACTAAAAAAAAATTGATAAAAGACCAAGAAAGCAAATTTGCGGCTTCTTTTAAGACTATTAAGAAATTCAAATAAACACTAGTAGTATGTACTATTACTACCTAATATTTTTCTAATTAGAGTGTGCGAGGCCCTTGCAAGAGCGAGGCCCCGGGCGGTTGCCCTGTTCGCCACCCCCAAAGCCGCCCCTGCTCGCACTGATACTGATTATTGATCGATATAAACTAACATAATATTACCTAATCGGTATCCAGAGAAGTGGTTTACTTGAAACAATTGCATTTAAAATGCAAATAATACAAAATAAAAAATACCTATTTTTAATACTTTTTTCAGAAAAACATTTTGTATTTTATTTAAAATACTTTTCCAAAAATGTATTTTATTTACTTATTTTTATTACTTTTACTGAGGTTAGGTTGGCATCGGAAAATTTTAATTAGAAAAATGTGCCACAACTCGAAAAATTTTGCAGACCACCGGTATAAAATATTTTTTAAGAAAACCTTGCAGGCATTTTCTCATTTTTTAAGTATTCTTGTTTTTCTAGGCTAATAGTGATGTTTACACTATATCACCAGCTGCAAAGATTGACTACGATTCATATTTTTCTGTTTAAAGTGAATGTGATATAGTTTTTCTATCTTTATGTTACACTTTTTTCACATCAGCAACAAGTAATTCTTCTGTATGCTTCCTTATTTATCTTTGTCACCCGTCTTAATTGGAAAAAAGACACTGATTCCGAAATAGTTTGTTTAGCGTGAAAGATCAGAGCCAAAATAGGGTTGCAAATAATTTTATTGATGTAAAATCAACATCCA
>NW_020439469.1:2110890-2133616 GCF_000699045.2 Agrilus planipennis | reverse complement strand
AAAAAAGTCTATAGTTGGGAAAGTAACATTTTCAAATTTGAAAAAAGACATTTTGTCGACCATTTTCGGCTTTTTTTTTAATTGCCAAAAAGTTTCTTTACTCATTTGTTATTTCTCTAATTATCATTATTACTAATAACTATCTCGTTATAGCTCATTATCTTAGTTATTTCTTTACATTACTTTAGAATATAAACACTAAGCTGCATAAATTCATCTTAACTAATGTTATAAAAAAATTCAGAAACCAAAATGAGTTTTTAATGTAAAGAAATATAAAAGCCGACATAATTACCTTATAAAATGAACATTACAAAATATAACATAATTATTTAGCTTTATATTCAGTTATTATTTTTGTAATTGTAATAGCAATACATAGAGATCATACACTTACCAAACCTACGCTTGTTGATACCTACTTTAATTTGAATATTTCTTTATTACATTTTATATGGTTATTTTAATGAACTTGATTATCATTTATAGAGTTACTTATACGCCATACTTAAATATTTAGAACATTCATTAGTTTTTGATTGATTGATTTTAGATTATTATATCTTTTTAGTAGGTTTGCTCACGGTGCTTTAGTGCTCCTGTAAGATTTCTCTATTTTTGGCTTTTTGCACCTACGTGTATAAATAAACAAACAAAAAAAAAATACGAATGTTTTTTATTAAATTTTCCCAGAAAACAATTTAGAACATATAAATGCAATTATCAGAACACATTAGAATAAAAAATAATAATAACTATATGGCGTAATTAGCAGGTGTTTTTAGATTTTGTATTACAACAATTTTCACCAGAACTTCGGTGACTTCATTCTCTACATAAACTTTAACTTTTGATAAAATTAGAGGTCGATCAATTTTACTAACATTGCAACGTATGACAACAAGTGCAGGCTCATTTGACAAAACGGTTCCACTTTGTGGATTGCATTGCAGTAAATCCTGATCGTCTGGGATAATTTCAAAATAAATCTCTCTATTCCTTTCACATGTAATCAAAAATGAATCTTCTATTTTCTTAGGGGGAGTCAAAAATAATTTATCGGGCTCTATACCAAAATTGCCAAACTGGCGGGAAGTTGTTTCAAAAACTGTTAGTGTTCTATCATTTTGACACAAAGAATAAAAGTGGGAAGAGTCATCAAGACATCTTAAATTTCCTACAATTGTTTGGTCAATATCCTGTTCCATTGTGATTACTATTTCTTTATGTGACAAGTGTTTAAGGAGCTCCTTCATGGCTGTGGGGCTTTCTTTACATCGCGAGATATCACGAGGAATTTGCTCACCTAAACAATTATCTTTTAGTACAGATTTAAATTTTAAGTTACATTGTTTTAATAATCAGTTATTTTATCTACTTTTTAACAACTTGAATTCTCTATAAAAGTGAAATAAACAAAATTTCTTGAATAATATAAATAGCGACAATAAGATAGTTAATTAAAAATTAATCAGTATTTAACTTCATTAGAGAATTCTTAGTATTTAAAAAGAACCTATAAACCAT
The DNA here is from genome assembly GCF_000699045.2 of Agrilus planipennis. Lineage (NCBI taxonomy): Eukaryota > Metazoa > Arthropoda > Insecta > Coleoptera > Buprestidae > Agrilus > Agrilus planipennis. The sequence goes on along the minus strand of NW_020439469.1, from coordinate 2,132,089 downwards.
ATTTTTGAAATAAAAAAATATCTTCTTTACGCAAGAACTTTGAATATTTGAAACTTAATTTTTCTTAATGAATGGGAATTAATATTCTAAATGTTTTTTGAAAAACTTGTTTTGTATTTTTGTTTTAATAAAACCAAAATATACTAAATTTTACATTTACTTACCTGGAAAGGCAACGGCTAATGTTTGTACTATAGGATAATCAGGTACAGCACCCATTTGTTCTGATATTTTTTTCCTCAGTCTCCTTATTCGCCCTCTTAGAGGTTCAGGGCCACTAATAATATTTATGTGAGCCAGTTCAACTCCCTCTCTGTTCATCAATTCCATAATTTGTTTAAAATCATCTTTATTAGGATAAAAACTTATAGAAACTTCTACTACTTCATTGGGTCTTATCACAACATGGGAAGGGTTCACATTAATATTGGAATACTTTCTCAGTCCTCTACTTTCTACTTCAAATATGCTAAAACTTGAAAGAGGGCCTACATTTTTAATTTCGAATGTTTTAATGTAATCATTGCTTTCATTAATGTTTCCCAAAGATAACCAATATTTGCCTCTGGTGTCTTTCGTAATATTTTGCAGTTCAGCATTAGCGTGTCCGCCATAACCAAAAAGCCATATCATTTGTTTTGAGGTATACTGGGAATGAAGTGATTTATCGGCAGGATAAAAGTTTAGCTGTTCTGCTGCAGAACCTATAGACGTTGGAAAGAAAGAAACGCTTATTGTTCGGGACTCTTTTGGATACAAAATAAGTTGTATGTTAGTACGAAGTTCAGAATCATGTTTGTCTCTCGATATTTTGAAACTGGATCCTGTTACAGACGCTTCGAGACGTAATTTTTGATGAGAACGATTTCTTAATAGGAACTCTTGAGTAGATTTTTTACCAACTTTAACGCAACCCCAAATCAGTTCGATATGCGAGCTTTCGATTGGCAATTTGCCATCAGGTAAATTATCTAAACTGCTTCCAGATCTAACTGATCCTCGAGAACTTTTATCATCAGAAATTCCTGAATAACAAGAGTTTGGAGAGAAACTTCTTAATTCATTTGTCGGACTGTTACTTTTGAAAGAGATTTTTTGTCCTTCGGGACCTATTTCTGTATCGAGCGTTTGCGATTGAGATTTTTTTTCAGGAGTACGACTTTTGGAAGGATTCTTATTTTGAAAAAAGTCTATAGTTGGAATTTCCAAATAATCTACATTTTCAGTACGTTTTTCAATTTTCTCATGCCTTTCCTTTTTCTCATGATTCTGAGGATTTTGTGAAGTAAAATTGCAATATTCTTCCAAAATTCGATCTTTTGAGAGACTGTACTGCAATTTACTAGATTTTGCATTCGTATCTCTAGTAAGGGGTTCTGCACATTTGCGATTATTACTATTATTTTCTTTTTCGTTAGAATATTTATTTATTGTCGTAGGAGCGAGTGAAGTTGAATTACGATGTTTTTCAGGAAACGTATGTGGCAATTTCACAAATGCTCTATTTAGATATTTTTTTACGTCATCGCCAGGGAAATGGCTATATCGTTGAGAATCCCTTGCATATTTATGTGAATGCCTGCCTTCAATTTTATTGCTTTCACATAGAGGTGATGTCGGTAAAGATTTCTTTGTAGGACTCTTTTTCATTTTATTGGGGGTATTCTGCAATGAAAATTTGGAAGAACTATCCTTTTTGACTTTGGAATATTCTTGTTCTAGAATAGCTTCGTTTTTCCGTTCTTGCTTTTCTGCTTTTAAAGATTCAACATTATCATCTTCATCTTTGTTTTTGGTAAACCCTAAACAATTTTTACTGTGTTAGTTATTCTGATCGAACTACTAATAAAACAATAAAAAGATTGAATTTATATTTAAATATGCAATGAACACAATGATTACTATAAACACCTTTTCTGGTTTTCTACTTAAAATTTAATAGTTTTGATTTACTAATTACTTGCAAAAAATGTAAATTGAAAACATACCTTTTTTACAAATCATACTAAGAACATGTACTGTATCATCATTGGAAGAAATCATCTTCTGAATTTCCTGACTAAGGGTGTCCACATTAAAAGTTTCATCTACAGCTTCACTGTTTTTATTGCTATTATTTACCATTACATTATCAGTTGTTTCTCCTGTTGTGTCTATTAAAGGATAAGGTTCATTTTGCTTTTCAGGACTGGGATTTAAGTTAAGGTTGCTTATATTTTCTGACTTCTTTAAGAAGAATTCAGAAATTTTTCCACTATCATCATTTCCTGATTTTATAAAGGAACTAATATCAGAAATTTTGAGATCATTAAGTACTAAAGAACCATGCTCTTTCATCCAGGCCAATTCATCTGCTTTAAGTCTTTCAATAGCTAGTTCTGATGGAACAAATGAACCATTGCTTATATCACTTACTTGTGGATATTCTGACAAACATGTATCAAATTCTCGAAAATCTTTCAAAACTTCAGACATGCTAATGTCAGTATTTACTATTTCATTTGTAATTTCTGCTAATTTTTTACTGTATTCTCCTGAGAACTGGGAAGTACGTGGAGTTGAATTCTCATGTGGTGTAAATTCTGATGGTTTACTTCTTCCAAACAATTCAGACATTTTACTAACACTAAAAATTGATGAAATTGACTGAGGTAACTCTCTGAAATCGCTAATCGAATTTTTCGAATCAGCTTGCTCTAATAATTTATGTATGTCAGACTCATTTATTGTGCTTTCATCAGTTTCCATTTTACTGTTAGTCTTTTTAATTGTTGAGGATGGTACTAAATACTGTGATGGTAATTTCCCAACATTTTGAGTCCTATTCAACAAGTTCAATGCTAGTCGCTTTTGTTTGTCAAATTCGGAATATCTCTTACTGTCACAGTCTTCTAAAGTATTGCTATCTACACGAACATCATTAAGAGACAAGATGCCCAAGGATTCACTTGATGACCTTGCCGCATCTTCCCAATCATGTGTAACCTTTGTATCTCCTTTTTTAAACTTATTCTTCTTTTCTACTGTAGAACACGCATTTGGTTTTGGTGTAACCATCACTGTTTCATCCACAAAATTGTGAATTAAACGTTGTTTATTTTCATTCATTTCCACAATCACGTTAACATAAGATCAAGATACTAGGTCCTACACTAATTTAATACTACTTTTATTACAAATAAACATCACGTAACTCGTTAGATTTTCAAATTGGATGTTTCTGTTGACGCTTTCAAGTTTACTGTTCCAATCATAGATAAGCTACAATCATAGATAATAGATACACAAAGGGTAACTGACCCACTCATTGAAGTGAGACCCACTACATATCTATTATCTGTGGTAATATTTGATTAACAAGAGTGGTAGTGTCTAAAATTCACATAACGGTGTTTCCTTTCCAATAAAAGTAAACCATAAGCAATTTTTTATTTTGTAGTGTTATATTTTAGACTAAACTAAATTTAAAAATTAGCCATATTTTTGTTTATCGATGAATATGATTTTATATAAGCTATTTTACTACAAAGGATAATTTCCAAAATAAAGAAAACTTGAATAATTCAGCTTTATTATATCGGTCTTAAAAGCTTCTGCATTTTTTTTTTGCCTATAAGTACGTTGAAAAACTGCAAAATTCAAAAATATTATTCCTTATATAAAATTGAAACACTACACCAAATTTATACACTGCTTGAATGTAGGCAATATAATTATTGAGACTGCTTTTGGCGCGCTGATGAGATTAAATATCGAAATTACCACTCGGATCTAGCAGTTTCGATTTTCTGATTAAGAACTTAAACATACAAGTACTGAGCTTTCATGGTCATTAATGAGTTAATTTAAATGGTATGTTGAACTCGACCCAAAAATACTTTATGAAAGTTGTGTTAAAACAATTTTCATAGTCATTTCTTCAAAAATAAAAAAAAATACGATGCAGTTAGATTAACGACAAACGGTTTTTAAAAAACTTTATTTTATGTGTTTCAAGGGTACCAGATATTTATGATATCTATTTATTGAAATAACTGTTCTAAAATTTTTCTTGACATTAGGTTTGCTTTTATTTTCTTTAAACTACTGCGAGTTTTTAAATGATTAGAAATAAGAAAAATATTTTAAATAATGCAATGTATTCGAGAACTTTGTCCATTTTATTTACAGAGAGAACTATCATTTTTGTTACATATATTCAGTGTTTTCTTTATTTTACATTTATTGAGACTCGAAACATTTTGTGTCGTACAAAAAAGCAAACGGTAAAAAAATGTATAAATGACGGGGGGAAAAATAAAACGTGAAAAGTATTATGGCAAGTTTGTTTGAAAAAGAAACAACCATGAACGAATCACGAGTGGAATGGTCTAAAGAAGCAAACAACATCTCTGACATACTCATAACTCTTTCAAATACTGTAACAGCGGCCACTTTAGTTGTAAGTAGCAATCATAATAGTAAAAATAGAAAAAAAGCACCTAAAAGCTTAAGAAATAAATAGAAACAATTAATACGTAATATGTATCAAAAAATGTCTTAACACATACACAAACACGCAATTAATCAATTAACTAAATAAATTAATTTAAATAAGACTACAGTACAAAAGTTACTTTAAATGTTAAGTAAACCACGGCTTAATGATCCTAAAAATTTTCGAATTCGATGCTGTATACAAATGTACACCTAAAAATACAAACAACAGCAGAAGCCTTAAACCTTTTTCCTTTTCAGTTCCGATTAGCTTGTCTTGAGATACTTCATTAAATAGTTTATCAGACAATAATCGTCCAAGCATTTATTTATTTATTTATTTATTAAATCTACTTAAAGTCTTCAAAACCCAGTCCAATAAACACACACAGTACATAAAAGACTAGGCTTCATTTTTCTTTTCGCTAACTGTTTTTTCTGTTTTTCTTTTTCTTTAAACTTAAGCGGTTGACTATCATGTTATTCGTCAGTCGTTGACATAAAATAGTCATTTTACAGAAAAAAAACTTATTAATTTAAACACGAATTTTCGAAGGCATTTGCTACAGCGTTCATTGTGTTAATCACTTGAGAAGTAACAAGCCTCAACTATGAAGAGAGCACAATTCGTTCCACCTTGCCTCAAAAAATTGTCGCATCATGTGCCCCGCTTTTCCAACAGGACTATCGTCTTCGTTGAATGTTTCGCAGTTGTTAAAAATCTGTCTCACATCAGCGCAAAATTCTTCTTTGGATTTGTAACTAAAAAAGAAAAAACTCATACAGGCATTTATAAGCAAAACCCAACCGTGGTTATATATGACAACAAAAATATTTCTGTTAAATCGGAAAACCCATCACAAATGTCTACTAATCAGTGACTGTATAAAATGGGATGATTTTTATACTCCTTTTTCAATTTTAAAATAAGACGTTCTCAAGATTTGAAGTTAGAATTATTAAAATATTAGTGTTTTTATGTTTATTAAAAAGCTTGTTTACTTACTGAGCTTCCTGTAACCTCTTTTTAATAGTTGACAAGTCCATGGGACTTTTAATAATTTTTTTATACGTTGGAAATTGTTTAGTGTTGACTGGAAGTAAGAAAGGCCAAGCATCATCATGGCACTCAAGATCTTCTAAAATTGCTTTGCAGGGTGCAAGCTCTTTGATGATTTTTTTTGAAACTTTATCCTTTTTTCCTTGATTGGACGATGGAGATCCAACATTGCTAAAATTTGTTAAATCGCTAGATTGATCGTTCTTGTCTTCGTTTGTAGTGGCTGAACTGTGTGAAGGGGCTGGGCTATAAACAAAATAAACAATAACCGCTTTTTACATCACCTCGCAAAAAAAATAATACATTTTTATATATCTACAGAGCAAAATAGGTATTTTGAATCAAATTAGTAATGTTTTGTAAAACAATTTATTTATTATAATTATTGTTCTGTATATAGTAGGTACTGCCTACTTTACAAACTGCATCCTTAATCGGTTATGCAATAAAAAAAGATATTCTGCTTAACTTATAATATACAAACCTACAGATAATAACACCCTTATAAAGCCTTTGTTTACCTGTCCTTTAAGGACGCAATTATGTATTTAAAAGCTCAGTCGCTTGTCGCAGGACTTTCAATGGTGCGGTAGTAGAGAATCTTTACTCACTTCAAGATACTCAATTAGAAGATACGTAAATTTCGTAATAGATTATAAATTGCATTTTTATAGAACTATTAATTGGTTATTGAATATGGGAATAGAGTTACACCAAAAAGGCTTGGCTGAGGGCGCATTCTCCTTTATATTTTCCCTTTAACTTTAACAGTAAACGGTTTTTAAAAGGATTTTAACTTGAAAAGTTCAATATCGCACTTTATTGAAATTTCCTCGACAATTACCGACTCCATTGACTTTCCTAATAATTCCTAATTGATGGACACCTCTTTAACTTTTTACTGTCTAGGAATAATTGTTTTATGTTAATTGTCTTCCCTGTATGTTTATATTATACATCTATACATATGTATATTATTAATACATATAAAAAAGCATTTCATTTTGAAAATTCTAAACACTTCTGGATTTTACCGAACAATTATAACCACTTTTATTGTTATTTTTAAGATTAAAGTTTACCTGTTTGGAGGATGATCAGACGATTCACTATCGCGAGCCACTTTTGGTGTAGACTTTTTTACAGGCTTTTTCTGGGGCTTTTTGCTAATGCAGTTTGAACAGTACCACTTCCCTCTAGGCGCTTTATTTAGAGCAGGTCTTACACAGTCTGTATGATAAGTACGGGGGCATAAGTCGCAGAAAATTAAACGCGTTCCTGTTGTTGACTGTTTCTTTCCGCAAACTATGCAATTTCTTTCACCTGTCGCCTTATTCATGCACTCATGGCAGTACCTGAAATATAAACGAAAACAAGAAAAATGGTATTCAAACACAAAAGTATAAAGTTCTGAAAAGAGGAAAAATTCCTTAAAATTATCAAGACAAAACATTTATTATCAATAAATAAATATATTTTACTCACAAAAGAATAGTTCTTTTTATTTATGATATTATCCTTTTATTCAAGTGTAATTGAAATAACACTTACCAGTCTCCTTCGGGAATATTTTCCATTCTTGGCTTAAAACAGTACGTGTGATATCCCTTATCACAACTGTCACAAAGTAATAGTTTATCTTCATTATCTCCATTATGACAAAATTGGCAATTCTAAAATTATTGGTACATTAATAAACATTCTTGAAATATATAGTAGCGAAATATAAGTAGGAAAAAGAAAAGATCTACTTTTTTATTTACTGTTATTATAATTCTCAATGACAACCGGCGAGAGGTTATTAGTGAATGTGCGCATAGAAAAAGTACAACATGCAAATAATAAAAAGAATAAAATTGAAGTGAGGTAGTTCATGCCAAAGTAAAGAATTATATAATGTAAAGCAACATGAGTGCTGCTGATAGTACAAATTAGGATTAATAATTAGTTGTTCGCGGTTTTATTATGAATAGATACTCTCTTGCCTGTCTGAGAGGGGCGGATGATAGTGTGGTGCTTAGTCATATTAACAAAGACAAATGAGAGTATTTTACTATTTTTAAAATTTCGAGCAAAATATGTTTTATTTAAAATTATTTCTGAATTTATGAATAGTTAATTATCGTTCTAATAAGAGTAGCCGAAGTACGAATATTTTGGTTTTGCAATACTTTTGTGACATCTATAAAATTATTTTCTAAATAGCATGTAATTAAGAAGTACTGTTAAAAATCTACGATCTATTGTTAATGTGACAATTTACGAACAATAATATAAGCATTGACAAATGGTTGACTGTGCCTTTGACCATTGTAAATGATGTATTACAGACCATGGAATTTTCTTTAATTTACTCTCCTAAATTTATTCAAGATGCCTAAACGTAATAAAAAGTAATGTTTTTAAGAAAACAGAGATATTAAATGAAAGGTAAATAAAAAAAAATAAGAATTTATTTAATAACTTTCCCTATACTTTAAAAGACTTTTGGAAGTAATATACCGCGGTCATTGTTTGATAATGAAGCGTTTCTGAACGAGATTTTAAGCTGTCGACTTGAACAAATATTGTGCCTTAAAATTAAGTCAGGAATAATGATTATTCAAAAATGCAACAAACTATTTTATTACATATGTTGTGTGCAGTTGCCAAAATGGTTCACTGATCCAAATTTATATTCGGAGCACAGAATGCGTTGTGGATATTACAAAGGAAATGTACTAATTTGAAACTGAATCAACGTTTCCTCATTATGTATCCCTCCCGTCAGAAAAACCTCTGTAAATGTTATATTTGGCACAGTCAAACAAAAAAAAAACAATAAAACAGCAAATGTAACAAAATTAAGCAAAATAATTGAAAAAGCGAAAAGGATAAATGAAAAGAAAAAAATAAAAGGAAAAAGCGCAAGCACCCACACTTAGTTTGGTGTTATAATTGCGAGCTCTCTGATTAGTCAAAATATCAATCTGAGAAGGGTGGCTCACAGCTTTCATGATACTTTTGTCCCAAGCGATGGACGACTCTAAGCTGTACAAACACATAGCAAGTTGAGCGGCCGTCTGTGCCCTACTAACTGCCTCGCGCCAAACCGACAACCCCTTCGGAATTTCGTCCGGACTTGGCATAGATTGCATAGGTGTACTTCCTCCAGATGCTTCTTGTGCGATAACTGCCAAATTTGGATCTCCGGTACTGTTATAATAGAAATATACAAGAAATACATTTATAATTAAAATTTTATTAAGAAAAATCAAACAATAACTCTTAAATGCATTATTACTATGATAATTGTATTTTATTTTAAAACATTTTCTCGCTTGTTACTTACTTTATTCCAAGAGGTGGTTTTAGATATCTTCGTTCAATGGCGGCTTCTAATCCTGCCAATCGTTCCTTTGCAGAAATTATTATTTCACCCTCAGGAATATCAATACCATTACGTGTCGGAGGTCTCCATCCTTTGACTTGCATACTAGCATTTGCCACCTTATCTTCCAATGCTTCCAACTAGAAATAAAGAAGTGATGACAAAAATATCTAATTAAAGGCAACAATTTTATTTTCAATGAAATTTCCATATTTTTTTTTAATGAAGAATTTATATTCTAATTCCAATTTATTGCAATAAACATACTACATATATAAGTAGACATGAAAATAACAAACACAAGATCTAAAATTGAGATATTAACAATTAAAAGTTTTTACTTCATTTTAGCCTGCAATAAACATGGAATTAAATATAAAAAGTATAGAATTTACCTGTTCAAAAACTGCCAAATCGATTCTATTAGCAACTGCGGCATTCCAACTACCAGGTTCGTCAGGATAAGGAGCTCCTCCCTCGACCATTTCAACATAATAATCTCTCGGTGCAAGCGTAGTCATGTCATTTTGTCCTTCTTCAATATGTACGTTACCCTTATCTTCATACATTATTTGCATAGTATTTAAAATAGTTCTACGAAGCTCCCTCTCTCGCGTACCTCTAGTATGTAAGCTATCTATGACAGTCTTCAGTTCTTCTTCATTCTTGATCCTCCACCAGCCGTAGCGCTTGCCACGCGGAATAACTTTAGGTTCAGATCGTTCTGGAAAACCGTGTTTTTTAATATACTCGAGTTGGGTACTTTCCTCTGCGGTCATTTGTAAAGGACCCGGACTGTCACAAGAATTGTAGCCGGCATTAGATGGCGGAGGAAAGACCGGAATTTTAAGTTCGGTTATGTTTTCGCGAGAACATATTCCAACCCCACCTAGAAACAGATTGCGATCTCTCAGCAACTACTATGACATCCATTTAAAATGTTCACAAACTAAGCGAACTTTTTTTACATTCATGCATATGTACCATGAACAACTGCGTTATGTGTGTATGTACCCGCCTATTCAATTTTTGCAAGCAGTTTAGTTTAGTAAAAATAACATGAAATTCAAAATTAAGCAAATAATGAGTACTCTACCTGCATCCCATCGGTTTCCTTGTGTAAGATGTAGTTCTTCACAGGTACTACCATCCCTTGTCAAAATACTAAACCATTTGTTCTCTGCTTCGGCCTTTTCTTCGTCTTCGTCTTCTTGTTTTTCACTTTTTATTTCAGATTTCAGTTCGTTAAGGATTTCACTTTTTATTTCTTCTTTACATTCCATTTTTAGCTCGGACTTCATTTTATCTTCATTTGCTTTCTCCATACATTCACCTAACCTCTCAAATAAGTTGAACTTCTTTGGACTTTCCTCTTTTTCTGTTTCTAATTTTACTTTTATTTCATCTGCATCATTATGTTCAGCATCAACAACTTCGTTGGCATGATTAATGTCTATTTCTATTTCGGAAGGTTTTGTATTTTCTTCGTTATTTTCAGACTGCTGGTCTTCTTTTTTAGGGTAATCACAACCCATCTCAAGACTCTGTACTATTCGATCAACACTTTTCCGTAGCTCATCCAAATTTCGTTCACAAATATCGCCTATTTCACCATTTTCAACCAGATCTAACCTATTTGGAGTTTTTCTATGTTCATTTTCATTGTTATTAAGAGTCTTTTCAGTCTCCTCGCTTACGTCACTATGCTCACTTGATACGTTATTTTCCCGGTCTATAGAAGGACTTCTTGGCGGACTGTCGTTCTGTTCAGTCTCTAAGTGAGTGGTAGTTGTAGTGTTAATGTTAGCTTCATTCACTTTTTCATCTTTTTGAATCTCTTCGAGAAATTCTGGATCTGCTGATTCTATGGCTTCAACGAAAACTCCCCCGGCTTTTGGTAGTGACCAATACCTTCGCCAATAACGATCTTGTCCGAAACAAGTTGCACGAAGTTGATGCCCTGCTGCATTAAGCGACTGAAGATGAATCTGAGACTGTTTTACCAACTTTTCCAATTTCTTTCCAAGTTCCTCTCCCGATAACTTATTGTCTTCTTCTTCTTCAGGTTGTGTCCCAACGCTTTCATTTTCACTCATTTCATTTTCATCTTCATCTAACAAATCATCTTTATGAAGAAGTGGCAATTCTTCCGTTACTGATTCAGTGGCGTCTCCATCGGTCTTATTGATTGACCTTTCTGTAGCTTCAGATCGTATTTTCCTGTTATAAAGCATGCGCAATCTGTAAAATAGAAAAGCAATAAAAAAAAATTCCTGTAAAATTCGAAAAGCATACTTTCGAATTTTCGTATCTAATATCCATTTTTCTTTCTTCAGTTGCACAACACTATCAAGAGATCCTTCAATCTGTCTAATCACAGCCTTGTTCTGAAGCAGTTCATTGCAAAGATAAGCTAATATAGCAGCTTTATTTGTTGGCGACAGTGCTAAGAATGGCTTATCCTAAATAACAAAAATGAGTGTTGTGTAAATCTTAACAAATTTTTATTACAAACCTTGAGTAAATCGGACATCTTCCATGTAGGATTTTCATGTAATAATTCATAATACGTTGCATTCTTGCCTGATTGAGTGAGTTGCATTTCACAGCCGTTTTGATGGTGATCAGCAACACGTTTTTCACGCTCTCGTTCAAAATGAACGCCTGAAAGAAATATTCATTTACCAAAAATTCTTTTATAATTGTTAATACAGGTGACAAAAAGTACTAGGAGTTTTAGTTCATTCAGTTACAGAAAAAGTAATTAAGGTGATCTTATGACATTTCATATAAGAACTTGTTTTTTTGTTACATCTTGGCAACTAGAAGTAACCGCTAAAGGGTCTATCTATTTACCTGTTAATGATTTAACTTCTCCAGTAGCATTTGCATACAGGTATATTCTTAAAATCTCTGATAAGTTATGATGAGTGATATCTGCTTGTCTAAGTGTTTGTCCTAAACTTGTAGTGTGACGTACGGGATTAGGAATACCAGGATCTTCGATAGCACAGACCAACAAATGCGTCATAACCGACAAAAGTTCTTCTTCTGCTTCAGTATTGGTATCGTTGTATAATAATGCTTGTTGTAATGTATCCAAAGTCGGCAACGATTCCATGTCAAAACCGAGAGTTTCGCCAAAATTGTGAAGAAACTCAAAGACCATTAACATATCAGAGAATGCTTTCCCAGACAGTTTAAGTCCCAATATTCGGTTATATTCAGGCAATGGTTTATGATCGAGTTCGAGATCTTCGCATGGTTTTCGAATTTCAGTAAGAATCTCCATTTCTATTCTTCGCTGCTCCATTTTACGTTCTTTGTTGGCTTGTTTTTCAGCAAGCAAAACTTGTTTTTTTCGTTCTCTTGCTTCCAATTTCCTGCGAGCTTCGAGAGCTTTCACTAATGCCATATGCTGGCGTCTTCTTTCTCTCTCCTAAAATAATCGTATTTAAAATACAATAAATATTTATCAGCTAAAAATATTTACATGCAGTTAATTAAATTTATTGCGAGAAAAGTCACTTGTATGGAAAAAATAAATAAAATAAGTTTTTGATGTTTACATATTCATGTAAATAATATTGCATATATAAAAAAACTGCAACCCTTTAATCATGTAATCGTCACGGTATCGAATTTCAAATTAAGAATAGAAAACATGAACTTTCCAAATATATGTATACTTATTTAATCACAATAAGTTATTATTGTAATTGATAAGCTCGCCATTTCTACTAACAATAGTTATGAAAGTAAAAGTAAACAAATCAAATTGGGAAAAAAAATATTTTGCCGTCCTCAACGTTTGCAAACATTTATCATACAGCAAACACTCAATGGTGTGAACTAAGCAAAAAATAACTGCTATTCACATGTCGATTTTTTTACATTAATGAATATTTTATTAATTTAACATGTAACAAACATCTCTAATTAACAAAGTAAACATATATAAAAATAGAGAACACTATATTTTGCATATATATACATATGCATATTCATGCATAATTCCAAACATTTACTACTGTTTTAGGAATGTGACTTATTCTCGCTAAGAAACGCGTAAATCATTAGTAAAGCGTTGCGTAAAAATGAATATGTGACGATATAAATACTTTGGCATGCACCTAAATACTGATGTCTGACAACTTAATCCCAAGCCTTGCTTCCTAATTTTCACAGCAGTGCTGTCAAGCTATACATTAAAAGAGGAAAAGAAAAAGTTTTTACTGCATGCATTCGATATGTAATTCATACCAATTCAACAGTGAAGAGCACCTCTCGCTGTTTATTCATCTCTTGCATGTACATCTAGGAGAAATGCCAAAAACTATATATATTTTCTTGTCTACATTTAACTTACTGCAATTTTACAATAATTTCGGGTTTTCTTATAGAAAATCAACTTGTAAAAAATTATTTTTTGGTTAATTAAGTATAAGACTATTTGTTTTTTCTTTACGTCCTCAAGACGATAAGATACCAAAACAATAACGTTTAAACAAAAAAATATAATTTTTGCAAGGGCGTCCCTTGTTCAATTCTTAAACCTAACATATATCTCTTATTAGATTAATTAAGAGCAATAAATTGTATTTTACTTTTCTTCTTTTCCCGTTTAGTAAAGCTGTGATGTTCATCAAAAAAATTTCAAATGTCGCTAATAAATATGTTATAGGCAGATAATAAAGGTACTTTACAATAACATTTTGTCATGCCGTTAACGGTATTTATAAGGTGATTCTGATACGTTTTGCTTGTATATTCCACTTAAAACTATAAATGAATATCAAAATGTGTGTCATAAAAATAAAGATTTTATTCCAAAGTTATCCCAATAATTCAAGAAAAAGTGATTAAGAATTTAATTTACCATAAAACTAAAAACACACGTTTACTAACAGTACTATACGACGCTATCGGTCTATATTAACTAATAACCTAATTAAAAACAAAAATTACAATGTAATTCTTATTGAGCATACCTGTTCTTTAAGCATTGCTTGTTGTTGCCTCTTTAATTCTCGTTCCTATAACAAAAAGTGCTGATTATTTTGTGTTAACTATTAGTCTTTATAACTTTAAATTAATATTACCTACGTATAAACAACAATTTTTTTTGTCAATGAGTAAACAGTACAAACTTGTATGGCTATAACGACATTACGAATTAAGCACAATTGACAAAAATAAATAAGTTAACTAATTCTAGGATATTTTTAAGTTTCTCACAAAAAAAGGAATACATCCAAATATAAACCGAAGAAAAAAAATAATAAAATCAAACATAGAAACAAAAGCAGTAGCTTTACTGTACCTGTTGCTTTCGAAGTTGTTCTTCATGCTTGTGCTTTTCAATTTGTTCCTGTTTCTTTCTCTTGGCCTGTTACATGCAAAACGACACAAATAAACAACAAATAATACAAAAAGCCCACTTAATAAGACGAGGCAAGACATTTACAAAAATTAAAATAAACAAATAATAAAAAAAAAACAGAAAGGTAAACCACTCAATAATTAAAATTATCAAACCTCGAGCATTTGTTGGGATCTTGCTTCTCGCTCTTTCCTAGCGGCTTCCTGTTTTTCGTTTCTTTCCATTTCTCTCTGTATACGTGCTTGTTCTTTTTCAAGACGAGCTTGCGCTCTCGCTGCCTGTTGTCTTCTCGCAACTTCTATCCGTTGCTCTACTGCNTTTCCATTTCTCTCTGTATACGTGCTTGTTCTTTTTCAAGACGAGCCTGCGCTCTCGCTGCCTGCTGTCTTCTCGCAACTTCTATCCGTTGCTCTACTGCAAGATTCGATCGCATCGTCGCTTTCAATTCTTCTAGCCTATAATATTCAATCATTAAAAAGAACAAATAAATTTTGATAAATTCTCAGTCTCCACTTTGTTTTTTATCGGTTATTTATAGATACTAATGTAATTATAATTTTCTCCACCTCAGAAGGCACCGACCCTTGAATCATTGAATTGCTTGAAAATAGTACTCCTTTACTTACTTTAGCAAAATAAATAGCAGATAAAAAAACATGCGATTTTTATAGTACTCGCCAATGCAATGATGTATAGCATCTAACATCAGTAACAAGAAAATACTAATTTCACAATGTAAGTTCTATGTTGTTCAAGAACAAAGTTATCAGATCAAACGGTTGACAACCGTATTCCTTAACTTTTTTCCTTTCTCTCTCTGTCTCTTTAGGCGCCAACTCTTTACATATTGCTTAAGCGTTTCCCTAATTTTTATTTCATATTGTTCACAAAAAACGGTTTATTTTAAAGTTAAATAAATATTACTTTCTTTTCATCCATCATATTGAAAAAATGACCATATGGACCTCAAAAATCGTACATAATTACTTGTTTTTCTATTTAACGAATACTTTTTTTTATATATGAATGTGTAATGTAAATTACCTTTTAATAACATCTTCTTCACTTAGTTTAATACAATCGGTTCCTTCAGTTCCCATTCCTACAGGAACCGGTTGTAAGTAGTCCCCAATGATAACCCGACTGCTGAATGTGAAATTTTCTTTTGTTAAGTCTGGGACCTTATGATAATCTAAGTACTAAGAAAAAAACAATTTCTTTTAAGTGACAAAAAAGAAAATTTAGGTAGAGAGCCGTTTTACCTGAGTAATATCTGACATTTGCCTAAATTTGTTACATGAATCGGGGGCTATGTATGAAATGTCCCCTTTTATTGTTCCATTCTTTCCAAGGCCTCTAATTATAGTTTCTCGTCTCCAACCTTTAAATAAAATTCCATTTAAAACAAATTACAACAGTTCAAAGTTATAATCAAATAATTAAATTGCTTTATTTACCTTTTGCTAATGGTACCCTTAACATATTCTCATCGTATTGCTTTTGCTTCTTAAGCGTAGACAATGGCTCTGCTTCTATTTCAGAATCAGTATGATTAGAATCGGTATGATTATCAGAATCTGTAGAGGCATCAACGGTACTCGAGTTGGAGTCGCTCAGAGTACCCTTAATTTTTTCCTGTAATAACTTATTAAAAGTTTTTTCGTCACCCCCTACCTCTACCATTAACTGCTGGGCTGCCAAAATATTTGATTTTAATAACGATATTTGCTGATTCATGGACGTATTAGGATCTAATATTGGCATAGGCTTTATGCCTGAAATGAGAAATTGCGAATTGTAAAGACAAAAATGAGAAACGCATCCAATAGTAAACGTATTTCATATATACTGAATGTTATTTATTCGAGACGGGGGTAATAGAAAATATTATTAATGGTCAAGGGGTACGAAATACAACTTTTTTTTTTAATAGAAAACACATTTTTGGAACTATAAAATTATACACTGGTCTATAAGAAAAATATGTATGTACATACAATTTGTTTCAAAAAATAGGGCTTTAAGTTTACTATCACTACTCTACATTAAAAGATTACCCAATAAAAAAAAAGAACATACCTAGAGCTCTGCTTTGTGCTAACAAGGAAGCTACGGTGTTCTTTTTCGGCTTACTAACACCTCGTCCAAGGTTCCTGGGCCGACCATCTTTGTGCATGGGAATTATTGAAGCAGAAGAAGACAAGGTGGCAAGGGAAGAAACTGTGGTAGTAATAGAATTTGTTGTAGTTATGGTGGTAGTTGTTGTTGATACAGTTGTTGTAGTAGTACTACCGCTGTAAAATTGAATGATTTCGTCACTGCGACTCGGCGGGCGGGGAGAATCCGCTGTTGCAAATAACTGCTGCAAGGAAGCGCTTGGAGCACCTGGAGGTAGATGGGTAGGAGCCTGAATTACACGACGAGGTTTCGGACCAGGTTTCCTTCGAGCTATAATTGTTATTTGACATGTGCACATCGTACAACCAGATTTTACTGCATTTCTAAAAGGCAATAACAAAACGAAGTGTGAGAATTTTGTACTTACATATCCTGTCCATGCCAATGTTCGCAGACATATTGCTGAGGGAATTGAGCGAAGAACTGGAGAGGTTAGAGGACGATGTGACTGCAGGTTTCAATGATAAATTAAGGGGTGCATCAGAGGAACTATCTCCAAAACTAGAGTTAGTTGTGAGAGATAACGGCGAGATACCTGGACTACCGTTCGTTGATTGTAATTTTATGACTTCAACTTTATCGTTACCCAAAACGGAAGGCGGTGTGCTGCTTGGTTCTTTCATTTCTTGATTAAATATCTTAAAAAACAATGTACGAAATGAAGTTAACAAACAAAACATGATNAACCTCTGTAAATGTTATATTTGGCACAGTCAAACAAAAAAAAAACAATAAAACAGCAAATGTAACAAAATTAAGCAAAATAATTGAAAAAGCGAAAAGGATAAATGAAAAGAAAAAAATAAAAGGAAAAAGCGCAAGCACCCACACTTAGTTTGGTGTTATAATTGCGAGCTCTCTGATTAGTCAAAATATCAATCTGAGAAGGGTGGCTCACAGCTTTCATGATACTTTTGTCCCAAGCGATGGACGACTCTAAGCTGTACAAACACATAGCAAGTTGAGCGGCCGTCTGTGCCCTACTAACTGCCTCGCGCCAAACCGACAACCCCTTCGGAATTTCGTCCGGACTTGGCATAGATTGCATAGGTGTACTTCCTCCAGATGCTTCTTGTGCGATAACTGCCAAATTTGGATCTCCGGTACTGTTATAATAGAAATATACAAGAAATACATTTATAATTAAAATTTTATTAAGAAAAATCAAACAATAACTCTTAAATGCATTATTACTATGATAATTGTATTTTATTTTAAAACATTTTCTCGCTTGTTACTTACTTTATTCCAAGAGGTGGTTTTAGATATCTTCGTTCAATGGCGGCTTCTAATCCTGCCAATCGTTCCTTTGCAGAAATTATTATTTCACCCTCAGGAATATCAATACCATTACGTGTCGGAGGTCTCCATCCTTTGACTTGCATACTAGCATTTGCCACCTTATCTTCCAATGCTTCCAACTAGAAATAAAGAAGTGATGACAAAAATATCTAATTAAAGGCAACAATTTTATTTTCAATGAAATTTCCATATTTTTTTTTAATGAAGAATTTATATTCTAATTCCAATTTATTGCAATAAACATACTACATATATAAGTAGACATGAAAATAACAAACACAAGATCTAAAATTGAGATATTAACAATTAAAAGTTTTTACTTCATTTTAGCCTGCAATAAACATGGAATTAAATATAAAAAGTATAGAATTTACCTGTTCAAAAACTGCCAAATCGATTCTATTAGCAACTGCGGCATTCCAACTACCAGGTTCGTCAGGATAAGGAGCTCCTCCCTCGACCATTTCAACATAATAATCTCTCGGTGCAAGCGTAGTCATGTCATTTTGTCCTTCTTCAATATGTACGTTACCCTTATCTTCATACATTATTTGCATAGTATTTAAAATAGTTCTACGAAGCTCCCTCTCACGCGTACCTCTAGTATGTAAGCTATCTATGACAGTCTTCAGTTCTTCTTCATTCTTGATCCTCCACCAGCCGTAGCGCTTGCCACGCGGAATAACTTTAGGTTCAGATCGTTCTGGAAAACCGTGTTTTTTAATATACTCGAGTTGGGTACTTTCCTCTGCGGTCATTTGTAAAGGACCCGGACTGTCACAAGAATTGTAGCCGGCATTAGATGGCGGAGGAAAGACCGGAATTTTAAGTTCGGTTATGTTTTCGCGAGAACATATTCCAACCCCACCTAGAAACAGATTGCGATCTCTCAGCAACTACTATGACATCCATTTAAAATGTTCACAAACTAAGCGAACTTTTTTTACATTCATGCATATGTACCATGAACAACTGCGTTATGTGTGTATGTACCCGCCTATTCAATTTTTGCAAGCAGTTTAGTTTAGTAAAAATAACATGAAATTCAAAATTAAGCAAATAATGAGTACTCTACCTGCATCCCATCGGTTTCCTTGTGTAAGATGTAGTTCTTCACAAGTACTACCATCCCTTGTCAAAATACTAAACCATTTGTTCTCTGCTTCGGCCTTTTCTTCGTCTTCGTCTTCTTGTTTTTCACTTTTTATTTCAGATTTCAGTTCGTTAAGGATTTCACTTTTTATTTCTTCTTTACATTCCATTTTTAGCTCGGACTTCATTTTATCTTCATTTGCTTTCTCCATACATTCACCTAACCTCTCAAATAAGTTGAACTTCTTTGGACTTTCCTCTTTTTCTGTTTCTAATTTTACTTTTATTTCATCTGCATCATTATGTTCAGCATCAACAACTTCGTTGGCATGATTAATGTCTATTTCTATTTCGGAAGGTTTTGTATTTTCTTCGTTATTTTCAGACTGCTGGTCTTCTTTTTTAGGGTAATCACAACCCATCTCAAGACTCTGTACTATTCGATCAACACTTTTCCGTAGCTCATCCAAATTTCGTTCACAAATATCGCCTATTTCACCATTTTCAACCAGATCTAACCTATTTGGAGTTTTTCTATGTTCATTTTCATTGTTATTAAGAGTCTTTTCAGTCTCCTCGCTTACGTCACTATGCTCACTTGATACGTTATTTTCCCGGTCTATAGAAGGACTTCTTGGCGGACTGTCGTTCTGTTCAGTCTCTAAGTGAGTGGTAGTTGTAGTATTAATGTTAGTTTCATTCACTTTTTCATCTTTTTGAATCTCTTCGAGAAATTCTGGATCTGCTGATTCTATGGCTTCAACGAAAACTCCCCCGGCTTTTGGTAGTGACCAATACCTTCGCCAATAACGATCTTGTCCGAAACAAGTTGCACGAAGTTGATGCCCTGCTGCATTAAGCGACTGAAGATGAATCTGAGACTGTTTTACCAACTTTTCCAATTTCTTTCCAAGTTCCTCTCCCGATAACTTATTGTCTTCTTCTTCTTCAGGTTGTGTCCCAACGCTTTCATTTTCACTCATTTCATTTTCATCTTCATCTAACAAATCATCTTTATGAAGAAGTGGCAATTCTTCCGTTACTGATTCAGTGGCGTCTCCATCGGTCTTATTGATTGACCTTTCTGTAGCTTCAGATCGTATTTTCCTGTTATAAAGCATGCGCAATCTGTAAAATAGAAAAGCAATAAAAAAAAATTCCTGTAAAATTCGAAAAGCATACTTTCGAATTTTCGTATCTAATATCCATTTTTCTTTCTTCAGTTGCACAACACTATCAAGAGATCCTTCAATCTGTCTAATCACAGCCTTGTTCTGAAGCAGTTCATTGCAAAGATAAGCTAATATAGCAGCTTTATTTGTTGGCGACAGTGCTAAGAATGGCTTATCCTAAATAACAAAAATGAGTGTTGTGTAAATCTTAACAAATTTTTATTACAAACCTTCAGTAAATCGGACATCTTCCATGTAGGATTTTCATGTAATAATTCATAATACGTTGCATTCTTGCCTGATTGAGTGAGTTGCATTTCACAGCCGTTTTGATGGTGATCAGCAACACGTTTTTCACGCTCTCGTTCAAAATGAACGCCTGAAAGAAATATTCATTTACCAAAAATTCTTTTATAATTGTTAATACAGGTGACAAAAAGTACTAGGAGTTTTAGTTCATTCAGTTACAGAAAAAGTAATTAAGGTGATCTTATGACATTTCATATAAGAACTTGTTTTTTTGTTACATCTTGGCAACTAGAAGTAACCGCTAAAGGGTCTATCTATTTACCTGTTAATGATTTAACTTCTCCAGTAGCATTTGCATACAGGTATATTCTTAAAATCTCTGATAAGTTATGATGAGTGATATCTGCTTGTCTAAGTGTTTGTCCTAAACTTGTAGTGTGACGTACGGGATTAGGAATACCAGGATCTTCGATAGCACAGACCAACAAATGCGTCATAACCGACAAAAGTTCTTCTTCTGCTTCAGTATTGGTATCGTTGTATAATAATGCTTGTTGTAATGTATCCAAAGTCGGCAACGATTCCATGTCAAAACCGAGAGTTTCGCCAAAATTGTGAAGAAACTCAAAGACCATTAACATATCAGAGAATGCTTTCCCAGACAGTTTAAGTCCCAATATTCGGTTATATTCAGGCAATGGTTTATGATCGAGTTCGAGATCTTCGCATGGTTTTCGAATTTCAGTAAGAATCTCCATTTCTATTCTTCGCTGCTCCATTTTACGTTCTTTGTTGGCTTGTTTTTCAGCAAGCAAAACTTGTTTTTTTCGTTCTCTTGCTTCCAATTTCCTGCGAGCTTCGAGAGCTTTCACTAATGCCATATGCTGGCGTCTTCTTTCTCTCTCCTAAAATAATCG
>NW_020439469.1:2087120-2108615 GCF_000699045.2 Agrilus planipennis | reverse complement strand
AAATAAATAAATAATAAAAAAAAAACAGAAAGGTAAACCACTCAATAATTAAAATTATCAAACCTCGAGCATTTGTTGGGATCTTGCTTCTCGCTCTTTCCTAGCGGCTTCCTGTTTTTCGTTTCTTTCCATTTCTCTCTGTATACGTGCTTGTTCTTTTTCAAGACGAGCTTGCGCTCTCGCTGCCTGTTGTCTTCTCGCAACTTCTATCCGTTGTTCTACTGCGAGATTCGATCGCATCGTCGCTTTCAATTCTTCTAGCCTGTAATATTCAATCATTAAAAAAGAACAAATAAATTTTAATAAACTCTTAGTCTACACGTTGTTTATTTATAGATACTAATGTAATTATAATTTTCTCCACCTCAGAAGGCACCGACCCTTGAATCATTGAATTGCTTGAAAATAGTACTCCTTTACTTACTTTAGCAAAATAAATAGCAGATAAAAAAACATGCGATTTTTATAGTACTCGCCAATGCAATGATGTATAGCATCTAACATCAGTAACAAGAAAATACTAATTTCACAATGTAAGTTCTATGTTGTTCAAGAACAAAGTTATCAGATCAAACGGTTGACAACCGTATTCCTTAACTTTTTTCCTTTCTCTCTCTGTCTCTTTAGGCGCCAACTCTTTACATATTGCTTAAGCGTTTCCGTAATTTTTATTTCATATTGTTCACAAAAAACGGTTTATTTTAAAGTTAAATAAATATTACTTTCTTTTCATCCATCATATTGAAAAAATGACCATATGGACCTCAAAAGTCGTACATAATTACTTGTTTTTCTATTTAACGAATACTTTTTTTTATATATGAATGTGTAATGTAAATTACCTTTTAATAACATCTTCTTCACTTAGTTTAATACAATCGGTTCCTTCAGTTCCCATTCCTACAGGAACCGGTTGTAAGTAGTCCCCAATGATAACCCGACTGCTGAATGTGAAATTTTCTTTTGTTAAGTCTGGGACCTTATGATAATCTAAGTACTAAGAAAAAAACAATTTCTTTTAAGTGACAAAAAAGAAAATTTAGGTAGAGAGCCGTTTTACCTGAGTAATATCTGACATTTGCCTAAATTTGTTAGATGAATCGGGGGCTATGTATGAAATGTCCCCTTTTATTGTTCCATTCTTTCCAAGGCCTCTAATTATAGTTTCTCGTCTCCAACCTTTAAATAAAATTCCATTTAAAACAAATTACAACAGTTCAAAGTTATAATCAAATAATTAAATTGCTTTATTTACCTTTTGCTAATGGTACCCTTAACATATTCTCATCGTATTGCTTTTGCTTCTTAAGCGTAGACAATGGCTCTGCTTCTATTTCAGAATCAGTATGATTAGAATCGGTATGATTATCAGAATCTGTAGAGGCATCAACGGTACTCGAGTTGGAGTCGCTCAGAGTACCCTTAATTTTTTCCTGTAATAACTTATTAAAAGTTTTTTCGTCACCCCCTACCTCTACCATTAACTGCTGGGCTGCCAAAATATTTGATTTTAATAACGATATTTGCTGATTCATGGACGTATTAGGATCTAATATTGGCATAGGCTTTATGCCTGAAATGAGAAATTGCGAATTGTAAAGACAAAAATGAGAAACGCATCCAATAGTAAACGTATTTCATATATACTGAATGTTATTTATTCGAGACGGGGGTAATAGAAAATATTATTAATGGTCAAGGGGTACGAAATACAACTTTTTTTTTTAATAGAAAACACATTTTTGGAACTATAAAATTATACACTGGTCTATAAGAAAAATATGTATGTACATACAATTTGTTTCAAAAAATAGGGCTTTAAGTTTACTATCACTACTCTACATTAAAAGATTACCCAATAAAAAAAAAGAACATACCTAGAGCTCTGCTTTGTGCTAACAAGGAAGCTACGGTGTTCTTTTTCGGCTTACTAACACCTCGTCCAAGGTTCCTGGGCCGACCATCTTTGTGCATGGGAATTATTGAAGCAGAAGAAGACAAGGTGGCAAGGGAAGAAACTGTGGTAGTAATAGAATTTGTTGTAGTTATGGTGGTAGTTGTTGTTGATACAGTTGTTGTAGTAGTACTACCGCTGTAAAATTGAATGATTTCGTCACTGCGACTCGGCGGGCGGGGAGAATCCGCTGTTGCAAATAACTGCTGCAAGGAAGCGCTTGGAGCACCTGGAGGTAGATGGGTAGGAGCCTGAATTACACGACGAGGTTTCGGACCAGGTTTCCTTCGAGCTATAATTGTTATTTGACATGTGCACATCGTACAACCAGATTTTACTGCATTTCTAAAAGGCAATAACAAAACGAAGTGTGAGAATTTTGTACTTACATATCCTGTCCATGCCAATGTTCGCAGACATATTGCTGAGGGAATTGAGCGAAGAACTGGAGAGGTTAGAGGACGATGTGACTGCAGGTTTCAATGATAAATTAAGGGGTGCATCAGAGGAACTATCTCCAAAACTAGAGTTAGTTGTGAGAGATAACGGCGAGATACCTGGACTACCGTTCGTTGATTGTAATTTTATGACTTCAACTTTATCGTTACCCAAAACGGAAGGCGGTGTGCTGCTTGGTTCTTTCATTTCTTGATTAAATATCTTAAAAAACAATGTACGAAATGAAGTTAACAAACAAAACATGATCATATAAATATATTCAAAATGGCATACGAATAATTAAAATAAAACTTACATTCAATTTCGGACGTTTAGCAGTCTTCTCCATACCAAAAATGCCATGCGAAGGATGTACACTAACACAAGGTGGATCCAAAGAAATTGTCTTTTTTCGGCCCCTATTCGTTGTGCCCGGTATTTTTGGACCGACTATAGATGAAGTGTATTTGATAATTTCCGTATCGGGCGGAAGTCTAACTCCACCCAGTATTGAATTTGGATCACTAGGAAACAAAAAAGATGTTCCATTGTGAAGGCGAGAAACGTCAAAAATGCACTCAAAAATATAAACTAGTAATCTTTCCTACTAAGCAGGTAAATAAATTTATGAAAGTACTGATAATAAGCGATAAATAACTGACAATGAGTCAAGTTTAAAATAAATTTATCATTCATTTTAAATGATAATAATTACCTTGTTCCTTCTAATGCTGAACTAGATAAAGAAACAAATAAATAATGTGAGAAAAGCTATTGTTTGAAGATGATTAAACTTCTAAGTACACAATAAAAATTGGCTTTTTTAACATAGGAACATACAATAAATAGGCAACATTTTAAATGTTTCTAAAAATGCTACCTATTTTCTATTTTAAACGGTAATGTATTGGCTGTTTGATGTGGAAAATTAATATACGATACGAATTCAAATGAAAATTTGATTAATGCGCCGAGTTTGATGGTTCGCTAAGTATTTAATTTTGTTGCCATTCTATTGAAGTCTGTCAACAAATCGAACCAAAGCCAGGAATCATTATTGCACTGCAAGTTTTTCCTAATTACCAATCTGGTTGACAAAGTCCTTTGTAGCTCATCCCGGAAAACACAACATTTTAAATTTTGCTTTTCTATGTACGAACATTAATCTTTTTTCTATTAAAAAGTCGGATTTTCATTGAGTATTGAGATTTACAAAGAAAAACTGATAGTTTTTTTTTAATATTTACCTTAAAATACTAGGTGGGAATCCAGAAGAAAGGCCTGGACTTGGAGAATTGTTAGAGTTAATACTATTCTTATCTATGTTATTGGCCAAACTGAGTGGATTGGTAAAAATACTAGCGGTTGAGGGTGATATTTTTGGACTTGAACTTTTTGGTTTCTCTACATTTTTTAGATAACCGTATTCGTTAACTTTGGATGTTCTTCTATCGGCGTTACTGTTACCACTGCTACTTGTTATGGTACTAGAACTGGCACTAGTTGGAATTCGCATACTGGGCTGTATCGTTAGACCAGGATTAGAAGGCAGTTTTGAAGAAGACGAAGCTGGAATATGTATTTCGTTATTAAGTTAAGAAAAACATGTACTGTGTTTGACAAAAAAAAAGTGAGTAAGCAATTTGTAACACTTGATTCTAAAATTTTCAACTTATATTTAACTTTATGAATATATAAAATCCATTTTATTATTTAAAATTAAGGTTAGAACAATTGTCAAACTGTTTTCTTAATTAGTTGTCTCAATAATGTGTACAAAACAAAACAACACGAAGATGTTTTTTGTTTTATACATTTTTAAAGGCTACTTTGCGTTTGATTATTGCTATTGTTATTGTTTTGTGGAAAGTAAAACGAAGTCGTTAGTTTATAAACGCAGTACAACATTACAAGTAAAAAAGTATAAAAAATAATATAGATAATGATTGTAATAATTATTTGTACCGATAAAAACTACCTATTATATAAAAAATGGAAAATAATAAAACTTACCGCAATTACTAGTTGCAGTATTATTTCTACTAGATGGCATCGGCGTATTAGTATAAATTGACTGCTCTGTCCTCCCATCATTCAATTTCATTGAGCTTGATGAATAATTGATAGAATGTGCGGGGGTTTTTTGCGACTTTACCAACGTATTTCCGACAGATGACGATTGATGCTTTGGCAGTGAAGCTGTGGAGGATAAAGTTGAAGAATTTTTCGATGTCTTAGCCTTAGGATAACCTGTGAGAGAGGACAAGGATAAGGGTGAATAAGGTAAATCGGCAGGATTTGGTAAACCAGGAAAATTTAGACCTGAAGCTTGCAAACGGGCAAGGTAGTCCTGAGCTGCCAAATGTGATGCCATGGACCACCATGCAGCACCTAAACAAAACAAAAAAAAATAATGTATATTTATTTCCAAAATAGACTAATATTAGAATTAAATTAGTTAAATGTTTTATTAAACCTGGACGTCTCGTCCTTTTTTGTTATAATTAGTAATACAGGTGGAAATAAAGAACAGGGCCTACAGGTCTCTGAATAGGCTTAGGTTCAGTTAGCCAATAAGTCGTGAGTTTTACGAGTAACTGCAATTATTCAATTATTGTACACTTACTGGCCGCGGGTATCCCCAAACTCGCGGCTTGACTTGCTGCAACCGATAGTGTATTTGAGTAAGCATTGCTATAGACGGCTGCAGCGCTTGTGGCTGTTGGATACGAGGGCATTCCTCTGCTGGAAGTTGGAGGCAACATTCCGAACGGTAAAGAGGGATGGGGTGCCAGGCCGTATGCGCCTCCCGTGGCCGCAAAAAGATTGGCCGCGTTGGCAGCCGCAGCTGCTGCAGCTGCACCACTAGATTCGCTTCGAGGCCAATAAGCTGAAAAAAGAAATAGAATCTGTTTTAACTAAACACAGATTCAAAACCGCAAAAAAAAAACATCGCAAACAGTTCAATTGAGTATATTATAATTAAGTAATAAGAGTTATATTGTAATTAACTAATAATGCAATTATTCCAATGAAATAATAATTTTCGATTACTTTACACAGTAACAAAAAAAATTAAGTTGCGCCAGGAAACTGAAAGGAGCTCGATATTCGGCTGTGGTCTAGAATTGGTTCTCCTGGTGAGTCCACCGATGGAGTCGTTTATCCTCAGGAAAGCAGCGCGCAGAGAAGAGACTAGTGTGCAAAGATTTTTTTATTGTCTCTTCTGGGCAAAAAAAAAATCGGTAGCCGTTATACAAGTTTTGCAGTGTATTTTTTTTAAACTAACTCATTTTAATAAAATTGTGTTGTTCAAATTATTAATTACTTCTGTGGTTTGAAATGTACAGAGAGAACCTTTTAGCGCTATTGTTATTCCGTCGTCGAATGAAAAGAAACTGATTTGGGTTCATCCAATTAATGAAAGAAGATATGAGGTTCTACACTCTGTTTGATCAGTTGAGGCAAAAATCAGGAGCGGCAGAAAATATGCTGTTTGCTTAAAAGTGCATTTGTTTACTAGGCTAAGTTTAAGATGACGGTAGGCTGCATTAACCAATCGGGGGGGGGGGTCGACTAATGTGTAGGATTTAATGTACATCAGTGGGGGGGAACGGTGGCAATAATTTCTCCACTCCAAAAAATTGCCGTGTGCACTACCGCAGGGCTATCTTCTATTTCTTTGTAGAGTTTCTAACTCACTCCATTTAGAAAATACTACAAATGGCGCAGAGAACGCCATCTGTAGCACGATGCTACATACAGACCACTTCGAATTATTTCACTTCTTTTAGATTGGACTTCCTATAGTAACGAGGGTGTAACATCCCTCGATGTGGATCATGAGCTTCGTTATCTACGTCTCCTAAAAGGATACCAACTACAGAAGCTGGCAGGGGTTGTACAAGCGGCATACCGAAAGTAAAAAACCAATACTGGACATGACTATTAAGTCCTCTCTAAATAACGCCGGCCGGGCAAATCATAACCTCTGCACCAAGACCTAATTTTTAGTTCCGTACGTCCGAGTGAAAAGCGGAATCAATCTCTGTCCATCTGTCATAGTCAATTTGCTTCAAATATACTGGACCCATTAAGTTGAAATTTAGTACACATACGAATTTCTGAGACCTAAACACGGACGCATAAAGTAAATAAATTAATTTTATACATGGGGGTTATTCTTGGGAGGTCAATAGGAAGTTTAAAAAAAAGTTTTGCAAACTGTACCGTGTGACATATCGAATGAAAGGGCTTGTTGTAAGGGTCTCAAATACTTTTTTTTTTATAATTTTAAAACAAACAAGTTTAAGGTCATTAAGAAAAGAGATGAAAATTGACCNCCGCCCTCCTTATCTCCAAAACTACTGAAGCTAAAATTCTGTTAATTTATAGACTACAGGAATTTGCAGTTTGAATTTATGGGAGAACATGTTTTTTTTTTTTCGATCTACAATGTTAAATTCAATGTAATATGAAGTCAAAGAATCTCAGTACCACAAAAATTTAGAAAATCACATGTAAGAAATGCTGTAAAAAAAGTTTTCTAAATAACGGGCCTAGATATATAAGTAGTTACATTGCGCAAATGAAAACTTACAATTTCCTCATTAAAAGCTTTAAACGTTCAACAAAATCTCTTAAATAAAAACACAGACGTTTAATTTCCTAAAAGAACTCCGTTTTCTTTCTTCCGCGTAGAATTGTGGACTGTGCTTATCTAAATTAATTGCTATAAGTTCGTTCGAAATATTAATTATACAAATAACATAAACCGGCTGAATGCACTTTTAAACAATAAAAATACATATACGTACGTTCTTACTTGACCACTTGCAAGCAAATTCTTCGAACCCTTCGATTAAAATTATATAAAAAACAATAATTTTAACCGCATACATAAAACGTTTACGAGTTAATTGATATTGAGAAACGTATTGTTCGTTGTTTACCATGTGTGGGTAGATGTACTGATTTAATTCTTGCTATAATTATTGTTAATTCAAACGTATACAGCTCGTTAGGTAACATTGGACATGCGTATACACCTGAGTGAAATATGAAAATGTTAACATACTATTGGACATGGCACCCACCATTGAATGTCCAGATAGAAAGCAAAATTCATATTATCTGATAATTTATTAAAAAGTAATAGTGAACCCGCTCAAACTTGGACAGATGGATATCGTTGTAAATGGAGCATAGCATTTACATTTTAATCAAGACAACCACCTGTACCTTAGCCCAGCCTAAACCCGTCCAGCATAGCGTATCACACTATCCAGTCAGGAAGCCCTTATCCCCATAATCTAACTGAAGTCCATAGATCATAGCACTTTTCACAAGCCAATCAGACCCACACATTAACATTTAAACATGCTCAATACGTCAAAACATTGGCGAATTTTAATTAAAAATCACATTAAACGAGGACATCCTGGATATTGAACGTAAGCTATTTAACAGGTTGTATTCTTTTACAAGATATTTTACGTGTCAGCTATCGTAATCATTCCAGAATAGATGTAGACCTAGATTAGGTTACTGTTGGCAAGGATGTGGGATGTTCTAGTTTTAGGGAAATGCGAAGATTAGCTCAGGATAGGAAAGAGTGGAGGTGCGTGTCCAACAAGTCTTAGGACTGACGACCTTACGATGATGATATCAAAATCTTCTTAGAAAATGTTTAAGAAAACGTGCCAAATGGCATTTGAATGCTTCACACATTGAAATGCATACTTAATAATGTATGATAGGAAAAGGCAATACGGACCAAGTGAGTGTTGTCGTGATCATATTCTCTTATTTCACAGTGGTCCAGTTGGCCACTTTTCGGTGTCCATTTGAGCTATTTTTTATTGTTGTATGTGTGTATAAATACCTACTAATTCTCAGGATCTTCGTTCGTTGCTCAATTGGGAGCATATACAAAGACCACGCATATTCGGTAGCCAATTGAGTTATGCCCCTCGATATAAGACATTTATCTTAGTTTCGCAAACATAACACTCTAGTCCATCATCGTATATTAACATTTACCAGTAATAAAAGCAGACAAAATAAGAAACAGCTTATACTGTAATGTTTCTTGCAAATAATATGTATGCCTAGCTATTTTTTGCAAATGACAAATTGTAGCTATTTTTTATAATTTTAAAGTTTTGAAAAGAAATTTCGGATTTTGCTGTACGGTATTGTAATTTACTGAAGACATTTATACATTTTCCAAAACACGTATTTTATGAAAGTGTTGAACTGAAGTACAATTAACAGTGAAAAGTAAACGCCTTGCATATCCACAGAAGTTCTTTTGGAGGCTTCTAAGACAGTGGGATTGTAAGCAATAGGTTTATATGCACATCTGTATTTGTTTGTAGTGTATTGATTGTCATGTTGTAAGGGATATTATCAAACTAATTGCTGAACTGAAATACAATTATGAGGAAGTAAATATTATTAAGCTATAGCTTACTTGGCTTATAAGTTAATATGGATTTGCATATACTATTTTGATTGCTACAATAAATTGTTTTCTAATAGAATTCATGTTTGTTTTTCCTTGTAATGGATACTTTTAAGAATGCTTTTTTGAATAGTTTTTTGTAAAAGTCATTCTATACTTGGGTTTTTTCTTATGTTAAAACAACCATTAAAATTATTACCTATACTATAACCGATAAGTGCAGTAGAATCCGCGGTAAAGGTTCAGATGATGACCCCCACCCCCGAAGGGGGTGAGACCGCCACGAACTTTTTATGGTACAGTGGTAGGGGAGACCACCTCTTTCGATCCCACCCAGCCCCAAAGGGGGATGGGGGGCCATCATCTAGGCATTTACCGAATCCGCTTATAATGACATAGAAGGGAAATGACAAACGCGTCATACTAACCAGGCGTCATACANTCGAGGCTGGATTCGCGGGAAAATGGGTAAAAATGCCATTCTTTTAGCGACAAATTATGATCTTCACTGTATTTTTCAACTTCACTTGTATTTCGAGAATTGTGCGAGTATGCTATGGCACTTTTCCAGCTTAACAGCACTTCAATAGTTTTTCCCTGATCGTCTGGACTTGCGATAAATTGTGTAAGTTCTTTTTCTTAGCGACAAATTATGGCCCTTATAGAGACTGAATTCGCGACAAAATACTTCCAAATATGGTATGTGTAGTGCCAGCTTAACGGTTCTTCAAGAGTACTCCACTGTAGTATTAAATGAAATAACTTTTTATTTAAGTTTAAGAAAAAAGGTCTTCAAATACAATTAGCAGGTACAAAATACAAGAAACCAAAAGTACGAAATATAAAAAAATAATGCAGGACAAATAGAAAATGGCATTTTCCAAACAGAATCTGTTTGTACGTTATTAGAATAGAGGTACGTGATTTTCCGCTGTTTGGCAAAGTTGGTATAATAGAGCAGGCGTTGCTTTAAGACGATAACCTACTTTATTCATCCGTGTCTACATTTTAATAAAAGGCAGAGAAAAATAACTTACCAAACAAACTTGCAGCATCCAGTAAAGTGTCGGGGGCACTGGAGATTTTATTGGAGCTTGAACCACCTTCTGTTTGTTCACCATTTTCTTTATCCATCGCCCCCAAAGCTCTAAAAAACGAAAAAATATCTTTAATAGAACTGGAATGAACACGGCACTTAATCAGCAATTATATTTTTATTCTTACCTTCGGTTAATCGTATGATCTACATAAAATAGTAGTCAGCCTTTTACACAACGTGAATGTACAAGAAAATGTGACCGATTTTATGCAGTAACAAGAAATTACGGTGAAATATACAAGTAAATTTGACTTTCACGTTTAATTATGAACTGTCAAAACGGAATGTTGTGTTTTAAATTTTACGAGTGAATGAAATCGAATAATTTCATCAAAAAATTTTATTTTCCAGAAGATCGCGTTGGCTAGTTAGACACGTTGTTGCTCAATTGCTTGGATGTTTTATTTTATTTCAACGTACGAATGTTTAGCTTCTTTTACTGCATAAAAGAAAAATAAAGTGTTGTCTTTAATATATTTGGAAGCAATTAAAAATTTGGGTAATCATATACTTTCACGGTCACCTGCTTTTTTAAGGATAAAAAATCGAAAAAGCAACTTTTTTGCATTTTTTTTTCAAATTGTTTCTTTTGACGGCGGATTTATATAAAAAAAAAAATACAGAAATTGAAAAAAATTAATAGTTCTTATAGCATTATAACTTTGAATGCTTAAAAAAATGCACTTTATAACTATTTTCTACGACACAAAAATCGGAAAATAATTAACAGTAGATAAATTAGAATAACTGACAGTAGAACAGTAGTAGGAAGGTGCTAGGGAGGAAGGTATTGTTAAAACTGTTATTCTACTATTTTCTTTCATAAATCAGCCGTAAAATAGAACATTTTTGTACCAAATTCATATATTTCTAGCTTTTTAATGGTCAAAAAACCAGATGCATGCGACAATGCATAATTACCAAATCTTGAATTCAAGTTTTTTTTTGATTACCTATGAAAAATTGAATATTTCAAATTTTTAATAAACAAAGTCATGAGCAAATTACAGTATTTTTCCACGCAATTTCTATTTGAAGATATATTATGTGCGAGCCTGAATAAAATATTTCCAAATATGTTATGTGCAGTTTTCCAGCGAGTCTAATAGTTTTTTGCTGATTACCTCGAGGCTGGATTCTCGGAAAAATGGGTAAAAATGCCATTCTTTTAGCGACAAATTATGAGCTTTACAATATTTTTCAATGTCACTTCTATTTCGAGATATGTGCGAGAATGTTATGGCAGTTTTCCAACTTAACAGCATTTCAATCGTTTTTCCCTGATTATCTGGACTTGCGATAAATTGTGTAAGTTCTTTTTCTTATACTTATAGCGACAGAATTCGTCACAAAATATTTCCAAATAAATGGGTAAAACTTCCATACCATCTTTCAGCAACAAATTATGACTCTCACAGTATTTTTCAACGTCATTTCTATTTCGAGATACGTTATGTTCNATAATATGTAATATTCTACCGTTGGTTTGTTCGGGTGTATGTGTTCATCACTCAGTTAGCCATGGACAAAACAGTCGAAATTTTCATTTTCCTCTTAAAAATTATAAAAAAAAATGGCAAAAAATGTTTGAAATAGGTTTTCTAAAATTTTATCCGATATTTAACGCAGTTTGGAAAATAACAACGAATGAAAAGGTTTTTGTCTTGTAATCAGATCATACAGATTTATCTCTTTCCATAACTTAATATTCTACTTAGAGATATGTTATGTGCAAGACCGAACTCATGACAAAATATTTTTCTAAATATGCTATGTGCAGTTTTCCATTTTGGCAGCCCTCCAATAGTTTTTCGCTGATTATCTCGAGGCTGGATTCGCGGGAAAATGGGTAAAAATGCCATTCTTTTAGCGACAAATTATGATCTTCACTGTATTTTTCAACTTCACTTGTATTTCGAGAATTGTGCGAGTATGCTATGGCACTTTTCCAGCTTAACAGCACTTCAATAGTTTTTCCCTGATCGTCTGGACTTGCGATAAATTGTGTAAGTTCTTTTTCTTAGCGACAAATTATGGCCCTTATAGAGACTGAATTCGCGACAAAATACTTCCAAATATGGTATGTGTAGTGCCAGCTTAACGGTTCTTCAAGAGTACTTCGCTGATTATATCGATCTGGACTCTCGATAAAATAATAAAGATAAATTTTGCTATGCCATTTCTATTTCGAGATGTCATGTGCGCGCCTTCTATTTGTCAATGATCAACTGAAGCGACAAATTTTTAGAGTTGGTGGCAAATTGGCGAATAATTGTAGTACAATTCAAAAATAAGAAATATGTATACCTTTGTCATGCTGATATACTATTTCTTTTTTCGCATTCGTTGAACATTAAATGTAGAGATAGCATAAACTATTTTTATACTACATTTATGTCACAAAACTCGTTACAACGAACTTACAACATAACAGTACGAAAATAATAAGACTACGGTAATTATTAAGTTAACGGTTAGCTATTACGTTACCGTTACAATCACATAATTTGGAAGAAAAAACTTTAAAAGTTAAAATGGAGATATGCTGATCAATTAAAAACAAACAACGATACCGTTGATTTAGCAAACTTTCGCTTATAACTTTGTTTTTTTTTTGTAAATAGATACATACAGATTTATTTAATAGTGGTCGAAATCGAAATGGGTTAAGATTTATTGAAAATAAACAATAAAAGAAAGGTATGAAAATACAACTGGAGTTTTTAAATTTTGACATAGGTAATTAATTTTACTCCTTAAGACTTTTAATTATTTTTGCATCAATAAAAACTTTTGCCTACCTATAATATTGAATGACGCCTGGTCACCATCGAGAATTTGTCTAACCCATATCCGGAATTCTGTAAACAAAGAAAAAACTTATTTAGGTACATACCTATAACATGCATACTATTATATTTACAGTTGAATTTTAATACAACTTTAAACAAAAGAACAATTATTGTTTATTGATTACTTCTAGTAAATTTCCGGAAAGTTTTAGGTTTTCTAGGTCGGTCGACACTCGACACCCTGATTTTATATGCATAGTTTGAAGGATTACAAAAAATAATTTTTAATTCTGAAACATTAAGTAAGTGTATTATATTTTCATTGTATTATTTATGTAATGTACAATACATGTTTAATACATATAGTGGATTTCGGGTATAACGACAACGAAGCGACCACTGTAATTTCGTCGTTATATCCAGAAGTCGTTACAGGCAAAGTTAAGGGAGATACACACACTTTTTTTCAATTTAGAAACAATTTTCGCCTTTTTTGAACAGTAAATGTACATCTGGAAGTCACACTTACTCAAAAGTTTCCTAAACACAGTTGCTAGTCACTACTTGTGTGAATGTAAACAAAAGATAAGAAAGCTCTTTGTGTCTTTAGCGGCTGACTTAGGTCGCTATATCTGCATGGGATCACTAGGGATTTGTTAAAAATTATTCATTAAAAACAGTCGCTACACTCGAACTAGGCGTTACATCCGAAGTTGCTATAACCACATGAATTTTGTGCTAAAGTGTGCTTTAAATTCAAGGGACTTGTGTGACGTCGCTATAGCACAATGGTAGTAGCTATAACCAAGGTCGTAGTTAATGAAATCCACTGTATCTTAATCACAAAAATGATATTATCAACAGTGACAGCTTATGTATAAAAGACACTGACCACCCTATTTTCATTTGGCATTATCGATAATAATATTTAATATAATGAATACGTTTTTCTTTGTAATACTGAAGCTTATTATCAGTAGCTACTCCCAAACCTATAAAAATGATACACCAATCATTGTTATTTTTTGAAGTAACACCCTCACTAATTTTAGCTACGATTTCCAGTGATTATCAGTATATAAAGATTATAAATTTTTTTAGTACAATTTCAGTCTTACGATTTGTAGCCGTAAAGTTTTTTTCCTGAAAAATCACGTGTTATTTATTATTTGTTTAACGATTAGTGCTAGATAAACCTTATTAATACCTGACCCGTGCTTATTAATACTTGACCCGTGCTTATTAATAAATTAAAGAGCACATGGGCGCTATTTATAAATTTTCCACATGCTTCATATTTAACTGAAAGAAGGTCATTCTACGAGAGGTAGGGTACGAGATCGAACTTGACCTAGACTTCAGCGGAACGGCCTCGACCTCTTACTTAGTTCACTGTCTCTATCAGTTTGCTATACTTTTTCATTATTAAGGCCGTAGCTNTGCAGGTACCTGCTCAAGTCTCTACAATAAATTGTCTTGCACTCTTTTGAATTGTATATTGTTTACGTATCAGCTATCATCTTGAGAGTGACCGGTCAACAGATCAGAAACAGATGTTAAAACTAATAAAAATAAATGTTTGAGTTTTGTCCATGTTTTTATAAATAATTTTAGAGTTCCGTCCTTTTAAAAGGAAGAAAAAACGCAACCCTTATGAAATAAGAGTCAATTTTCAGAGAAACATAAAAATTGGCATGTTGGTAATCATAATCGTCATCATAAGGTCGTGAGTCCTAAGACTGGTTGGAAACCTACCTCCACTCTTTTATAACCTGAGCTAAACTTCGCATTTTCCTAAAACTAAAACAATCCACATCCTTAACTATTTGCGAATAGTAATCTAATCTAGGTCTACCCCTCCTAACTCCTGTTTCTGCCTCTAATATGTCTGACTAAACCTTCATGTCTGAGAAGGTGTCCTACCAACCTATTTCGCCTATTTTTTATTGACTTCCACCATAGAGTCCTCTATTCTCCTATTCTTTCTAATACCTCTTTATTTCTAACCTTTTCTACCATCATCATCGAAGGCTTCTAACCTATTCTTTTCCGCCGCGCTCACTGTCCATGTTTCGCACCCGTACAACGTCGCGCTTCAAACATACATCTTTAACATCCTTTTTCGAATTTCTAAATAAACCTTTCGCTAGCATAGAAGTGACTTCTTTTTATTAAAGGCGACTGACCCTGCGCTATCATCTGCTTTATGCTTTATATCCCTACTACTCCTTCCTTCCCGACTTATCTGACTTCCTAGATAGCTAAAATCAGCCGCTTCTTCTAATTTTTCGTCTCCTATCTTTATATTCGCTCTTTCCCTACTTTTTCTTCCCTTGCATACCAGTATTTTAGTTTCACTTTTATTTATTTTCATACAGTACTGACCTGTCAGTACCGCTTCCATTTTTATTTTGGTAATATATTTAATAACCCGCATATTTTGTTTGCACTTCCTGGCGATTTTCATGAATATTGTTAGAAAATTTTGATAACGAATACATTTTTTGGAAATGTAATTGCTGTAATATTATAATGTCACTTTATCTAGATCTCTATAATATACTTACAATAGCATGATGGAAATGGTATATATGTAATTTGAATACACTTATAATTAGGTATAAAAACCGACTTGTACATTTAGCCTATATGAATACAAATGTATCGACCGAAATTAACACGTTAATCACATCCTAATTTTACACGTTTAGAGGTAGAATATTTTCTTCAAATTTAAATGGGGCCACCCCAAAAATATAACATACCTAAACAATAAACAAAGAACCGCGAAAATCTGTTCACAACTGGCGAAGAAATCGTGTAACACCCAAAAAAAGTACAATCGAATTGAGCACCTCCTTTTTTGAAGTCGGTTGAAAAGAGACTCACCCCAATTAACCACAACAAACTTTCTGAGCGGATACGTGGTTTACGTTGAAAATGCTTCCATTTAGGCGGGTGAAATATCACGTGTCCGCTCAAATAAATTCGCTGTGGTTAATGGGGTGAGCTTTTAAGCTCGAAAATAAAATATTCTAAAGCTGGTTTAAATACTTCATACATAATATGTAATATTCTACCGTTGGTTTGTTCGGGTGTATGTGTTCATCACTCAGTTAGCCATGGACAAAACAGTCGAAATTTTCATTTTCCTCTTAAAAATTATAAAAAAAAATGGCAAAAAATGTTTGAAATAGGTTTTCTAAAATTTTATCCGATATTTAACGCAGTTTGGAAAATAACAACGAATGAAAAGGTTTTTGTCTTGTAATCAGATCATACAGATTTATCTCTTTCCATAACTTAATATTCTACAATTACATTTCTATTTTAACGGCTAATTATAAGATGAAAGTTACAAGCGCACCTGCAATACGATAATTTCGACAGATATAGTATTCAAAAATTACAAAAAAATGTGCGGGATTAATTCGGATGTATATTTGGTTGCATACATTCTAATGAAATTAATGTTTGACGTATATTGTTGGTTGCATATCCCTATGTATACGTAGGTATAGAATATAAAATTTTATACGAACCGACAAGGATACCGTTCAAATTTAGAATAATAATTCAAGATATGTAGTATTTTACTAGAAACTCGTAATATTTTTCCTATGCAAGGTCATTTCAACTTTAAAATACTGTCACCCTATCTCCGTGGTGGACAAATCATACTTTCACTTTCAATTGTATGTAACAATTATACAATTGTATATTACACGAAAATTGCATTTATTTGATCAAAATAATTATAATTAAATAACATAATTAACATAAAATGTAGGTATATAATGATAACGTTTGTGGATTTTAGAATAATTCCTTGTTGAAATGTGGGTAAAAATACAAGCAAAAAAAAAGTATTTATTTTGATACGTCCAGGAATACAGGTAAGGCAAAACTATCATCGAACATAGAAACTACACATTTCTTTGTGGGCATTATTTCTATTTATATTGTCTCACGATTGACCACGTCTTTAAAATAACACTAGCTTCTCTAAACATTTTCCTAAACCAACCAAACTCTCAAAAACTTTTGAATTTTGGTCCGGGAAAGTGTAAAGGTCATGTTACACGGCGCGGTACATGGAACGTGGATCGGCATTCCAGGCGCCCGCCGCTGCCGGCAAAGAAATTAAAGGAGCCACCAGGACGCGCCTGTTCGCAACAGGCCGCGCCGAATTCGTTACACGGAGCGTGGATTGGCAATTTACGAGTCGTGCAAAATGAACTTTACACGGTACGTCAGTGTTGCCACTTCGAGGGATTTTTGACGTTCACGAGGGATAAAGGGATTTTTCCTTATTTTCGCGGGATTTTTTGTAATTTGGCATTTTCTGGTTGGTTTTGTTTGATTTTGTTGACCTGATATTATATTATGAAGGAGCTCATTTTTGTAATTGTAAACGTAAAATTTTGCCAGGTATAATCGTATAACGATGTATGATGAAACGGTTGATATACGGCACCGACGTGTGTTTAAGCCTACTGGTGCAGCCTGCAGGTACCTGCTCAAGTCTCTACAATAAATTGTCTTGCACTCTTTTGAATTGTATATTGTTTACGTATCAGCTATCATCTTGAGAGTGACCGGTCAACAGATCAGAAACAGATGTTAAAACTAATAAAAATAAATGTTTGAGTTTTGTCCATGTTTACAGAAATATTTATATTTTTTTCTTCGAATAAACGATTAAATTAACGAATTAAAAAATAATAATAGTAATAAGTTGGAGGAATTTTATGGACCTGCGCGTGGGATTTCTTCCTGTAGTAGGTTGGCAACAGTGCGGTACGTGCAGCGACGTTTGCTGCGCGGTGTGTACTGTCTATGCTAACCTTTCAGCCGGAGCATAGAATTCCAATCTACGCTCTGTGTAAAGGGGTATTCGCAGCCTGCAGCGTGAAAGAACTTCCTGGCGCGTTCTTTCTTGAGCATTATCAGTAAAAGTGGTTATCAAATTTGATCCGTGTAAGTATAAAGGTCGTATTACACGGCGCGGCGCGTGGAACGTGGATCGGCATTACATGCGACCAACACCACGGCAAAAAGAAGTCAAACAAATCGCGCCTGTCCGCTTCACAGGTCGCTTAAGAGAGGTATATTATAAAATAAATCGACAGTAATGTAATGCCTACGAAACCAGGACATTACATATTCGAAATTATATGATAAGTGCACCATTTCTACTTTGAACATTTCGATTCAACCCTAGGAAGAAGAACTCAACGATGGCCATGAACGTTTGAATCAGCTTGAATCCCTTTCAATCCCATGGCGTCACGGGGGGTAACATTTATTTCTAATAACGCATTCAGCTAGCACTTTCCACTTCCTCGTCACAAAAACGACGGAAGTAACTGGTGGTTCATCTCAATTTATTTTACCACGGCCTTGGATCAAGAGCAAGAGACCATCTTGGTTTGGGTCGATAGTCTGTTAAGGCCTTGGTGAAAGTCCTACAAAAGTTTCGACTTTGTCGAGTACCTATTTTCTAATACATCGTCGATTTGAAAGTAGCCTTGATGATTTGGTGGATCATTATTTTTTTAAACCATGATCCTCTGCTAGCTTCAAATTAATAATACCAGATACAAAAAGCGTTTTCTTCATTTTAAGATACAATAGTCCAGAAAAATTCGAGGTGTAGCGTTCCTAAATAGGATAGTAATCTTTCATTTGATCTAAACAATTCAGAATTATTAAAACCCTGCATTAAATTTGAATACGTATTCAACAAACTAAGCACCAGGAAATGAAATAATAATAAATACTCACATACATAAAATTACTATATGAACATGAACCTGCAACTGCAGAGTTCAATTGTCTTAAGTGCTTTTATGCAAGTGCAACTATGAAATGATGACTTCATTATGACGAGAAATTTAATCGATTTGTTCGTAACAATCAGTCAATAACGTTATTTTTTGTAAATTAATTTAACACGCCGTGCCATTGTTTCAGATTAGCAAATGATTCAATTACGTTTGCATTGGAATCCAACATGCAGAATATAATTAATTGATTATTCATGATTTACCGCTATCAAATTGCAAATAGAAAAAAAAAGAAGAAATTCATTTGTTACATCCCACACGAACTTCTACTCTGCGTTATGATTATTCGGGTACATATTATTACTGTAAAATGGACATAGTCAATATGAACTATGGACAATAAAATAATGTTGTGAAAAGTAGGTGAAAGCCTTGTCAGGAGGACTCATATCTACATATAAGTGTGTATCTACTTATGTACATAATAGCAGCGGCTCTATAAACTACTGTGTGTTTGGTTGCATACTGCGTAACTTGAGAACAAATTCTAAGACTTGAGGTACCTACTAAGGATTAATTGTAAATCAATAAAAGCGGAAAGTCACAGGATAGTTATCATTATTATTGTAAGTTTTCTCCAACTCCTGTGATCAAACCGCTACCATGTGCTTATGTATTGTAATTATACAGTATACAGAAAGACAAAAAGTTTACAGAATGCCAAAAATCGCTATCATTATTTATAACACATTTAATTAGCAAAACTTTTTCTAATTATTAACATAATAATAAATTGATTCCGCACCCATGTTTCTTGATTAAGGTATTGTGGGCAGAATTAACCTTCAAAAGAACGCCCTGTCGAAAGGCAAGAAAAATTAAACAGATCACGGGCAGTTTTACAAATTATCGCATTAATTGTTATATTAATAAATGCCAGATTGAATCGTCGAAATCTTCGGACTTGAACATTCCGACCGTTGCACCGCGTAAACCATACGCGACGAAACTGTGGGCGGCCGGCCGATGAGCGTGCACGGCGAGCAGGTCGGATCTTCAAAATCTTCGTGCATGAACATTTCAATCGTTGCATCGCGCAAAGCAAGATCGTTGCATCGCGGAGGTACTTTATGGTATTATGTACGCCAAAAAAAAGATAGAATTGTGCAGCAATCGAATATATGTAAAGATACTATTGTTGTTGATTTTAAGACCACTAACTATTAACTAATAACAACGCTCAATTTCAACAATTTATTTCTACTCCGTTTACACTTAGTAGATACAAAGGTTTTTATCCGTACTTCTCCGACTGACTATCCCACATTGCCCCTGCAGGGTGCAGGATAAGTGCCTGTTGCGCAAATATATCTTGCGTCTATGCGTGCGTTTCCAGATGGCCCTTTCTTCTCTGCCCTTATATAATCAGGTTACGAACAGGAAAATTCCACCCTTCGCCAAC
Source organism: Agrilus planipennis (assembly GCF_000699045.2). Taxonomy (NCBI): domain Eukaryota; kingdom Metazoa; phylum Arthropoda; class Insecta; order Coleoptera; family Buprestidae; genus Agrilus; species Agrilus planipennis. The sequence goes on along the minus strand of NW_020439469.1, from coordinate 2,088,615 downwards.
ATAAATTCCACCCTCCGCTAACATATATACAACTATATCTATAGAACAAACAAAATAGCTCAAAACACCAACGCCAAAACACGACACTTTACATTGTCCGGAGCACTTTTCGGTAACAAGGTTACCTTCTTCAGGGACTGAAGTGAACTTGTTCTACAACAACCGCCAAAGTTTTTCTAGTCTTCATAACTATATCTATCATCACTTTCGTCCTAATTTTATATGCAATCAGTATTTTGTTACGAAACAAGTGTTTTAGGGCTCATCGGTGAAAATCAATTTTTCTCATAACTTCTACGAGTTCAGATAAGATAAGATTTTTATGTCCAGTGACTTTTTCAAATAAATTCATTTTCATAACAACCTAGCCTACCGTAACTTACTATTACGTAACCAAAAATAGCCCATCTTTGAAAAAAAAAGGAGAGCAGAATTCAGTAATTTTTAACAAAAAGAGGAGTAGAGGTAGACCTAGATTAGATTACTGTTTTGAAATAGTAAATGATGAAGGATGTTCTAGCTCTAATATAAACATAAATTTAATAAGAATTTTTAATATCCAAAGTTCTTGTTATTAGGTTGGTATAATAATGTGCTTTTATTGGTAGAGCCTGTTTAAAATTTGTTGATGTAAAATTCTTAGAAAAGAGGCAAGTCAACCCTCGGAACAGAGGGGTCTGACAGTGCTTTCGCATACAAGCAGAGGCGTATGTACATTTAAATCTTCCTATTCAAAGTTAGCTGGATACTCGAAGAAATATACATTTTTAAATATTTGAACAGGAAAATAAATACAATCTACATATGTTTTAAAAATAATTCTGATCAATTTTTTCGATTTTTGTATCGTCGTGCTTCTTAATAATCCTTAACGATAACACTTCTTATCCTTATTATTTATTTTTGATTATTACATACCGTTTACAATAATTACATTTCGGCTTGTGTTAATTAAAAATGTATCAATGTTTCATTCACTACCCAGCGAACTTGGCATAACGACGATGATTTAAATGTACGCCACTGTACGTGGGCGAAACCCTGGACAGACCCTTGTGTTTTGAGAATTGACCTCTCTCGTTCCTGAGAATTTTACTCACAAATTTAATAAGCATTGCATTTTACTTTTTGTTGCATACAGTATATTAGCCTAACGACGATTATATATAAATAAAGTTGTATAGATATTGAATAAGTTGTCCTAATTCATCATTTTAGTAGCCCTAATATTTTTTAGGCGCTAATTATTTAACTGTATTAAAAATTGTACCCATAAAAAGTAATTATTGGCCGGACGCCTAATTACTGTAGTAGGTTCAAGAATTGTATCATTAGAAGTAACATACATATTCAAATGACGGCCTTGAATATGTGATCTGCTAGCATGATTGCGTGACATGTTAATTTTAGAATTTTTTATAAAAATATTTAGTTTTTTTTTCATCATCATAAGGTCGTCAGTCTTAAAGACTGGTTGGACACATACCTCCACTCT